>NC_073310.1:45790224-46060224 GCF_027595985.1 Sorex araneus | reverse complement strand
GAATAGCATAGTTAGTGGTTTGGTCCTTGTAGGTCAGGTAGTTTCTGTGGCAACAACTCAACAAATATATGTAGTAAACAAGGAGCCATAAAGAATTCCTAAATAAGTAGGTTTGGCAATATTTAATAAAAACAGGGAGTGAGCTTGGGATACCTTGCTAAATGCCACTCTAGCTGAAAGATAACTGATTAGCAATGACTGACACATGTATTAATTGGGTAAAAGAAAGTTCAATTGTTAATTATCACTAGTCATCACACATAATAAATTAGATTTTTTAAAGACATTTAGCAATGCTCTAATAAATTTGTCAAATGTCTTAAAATACAGAGATAATTCAAATCTTAGGAGAAATCTCTAGACTTATTTAATTCTAGTTAGGCTTTAAAATAACAAATGAAAAAGCTTAGTTTTAATAGTAATAATAAACCATGTAAATACAATTAAAAGAAAACAGGCATTTAAGAGTAAACCATGGATTTCAAAAACCAAAGTTAATGTAAAAGCGTAGCTGTTCAATATCATTGCTTTGGCACAATTAAGGTTTAACAATAACTTAGAAGTTCATCATGACAATCAATGACATGCATTTAAGTAACTTTGGCATGCTGCCTAGGACTTATACTTTAAAGAGAAATAATTGATTAATAACACAGACCTTGAGATATGTCTTGTCTCAGACAGTGTTTATTTTTCATTTTATTACAGTAAGATTATAAGACCATGAGAAGATAATTTTTCAAAGGAATAAAAACAATGATGAAAAAGATACAAACTTAAATGGCATTTATAAATGTATTTCTAGGTCGTAGTTTAGACTGTATTACAATAAGTTCCAATTGTTTTAATTTTTTTATTTGCTTTTAAGATATTGAGACATTTAGAGATTACATTTCTAGAAAATGTATAACTGTTAGGGAAATTTTAATCCTGTGACTCCAAATAGATTTCTGATAAATTTTATAATATGTAACTATTTTGTGAGATTATCAATTTTTTAATAAGCTAATTGATAAAAATCAATTATTAGACACCATAATGCCTTTACCCTCAGCATTTAAACAAATGGTTAACAAACTTTTAGATAAAGGTATAAACACAATAAGAGATAACAAAATTTATATTATAAAATTAGTGCATATTCTCTTTTATAAAAACAATTTTTAATTGCTGATGGTTATTTTGTAATTTATAAAATTGATAAAGCTTGTGGTTGAAACAATATATCTACCCTGAGACAAAATAGCTTTTGTTATGATCATATCTGTTTCTCAAAGCATAGAATCTATAATTTGATAAATTTTATGTAGATCATCTCTACCATTAACTAAAATTAATATGTCAAGACTATCATAAATCTCACTGAAAATAATTACTTTCATAAAAATATTTGAACTTGCAGACTCACTACTTTATTCTCCCACTGAAGAAGTTTTAAAATACTGTAGCACTATCATCCCATTGTTCATCAATTTGCTTGAGTGGGCACCAGTAACGTCTCCATTCTGAGACTTGTTGTTACTGTTTTTGGCATATTGAATATGCCACAGGTAGCTTGCCAGGCTCTGCCCTGCAGGTGAGATATTCTCGGTAGCTTGCCTGGCTCTCCAAGAGGGATAGAGGAATCGAACCTGGGTCAGCTGCGTGCAAGGCAAATGCCCTACCCGCTGTGCTATGTGAAGCTAAGAAAAATCATTATTAAAGAATTCTTGGTCTTTGGTCAATTTTTTAACAGTGCATAGTTGATACCTATTTTCTTAAAATAGAATTTATGTGCTGAGATATTGTTGAATTAGAAAAATCGATAAGATAATATGCTTTACTGTGATTGATAGAAAATTACTTGAAAAATAAGGTGCATTCACAAAAATTTTCTTTTCAGTTCTAGGCAATCCATAATGTTATAATGAAAGCAGATTTATTCCAGGATCTACAGGTGACCTGGCTTTTTATTTCCTAGCATATGTGATTAGATATCGATTATATTTTGTATGTAGAATATGTAAATAGTATACATTCCTGCTAGTATATTTTTCTCCTAGTATATTTTTCCTAGTATATTTTCCTTCTAGTATATTATCATTGTTTTGCCCTAAGATGCATGGGTTATTTCAATTAAGAGATATTAAATTAGTAAACTTAAAAACAAAACACTAATGTTTTGCAATGCTATATTGAGCACAGAGTCTGTTGTTCAACATAGATAGTAAAGAGCCTCATGCTTGGTCATTTCAATGTCATAAATTCAGAAGCTACTAAACCATACTTTCAGAATCGTCTAATAACTAGGAGACTTGTGTCCCATCTTGTATTTTTTTAATACTTGTTTTTTGTTTTTTACTTTTTTGGGTCACACCCAGCGATGCTCAGGACTGACTCCTGGCTCTGCACTCAGGAATCACTCCTGGCGGTGCTCAGAGGACCATATGGGATGCTGGGAATCGGACCTGGGTCAGCCCGGTGCAAGGCAAACGCCCTACCTGCTGTGCTATCCCTCCAGCCCCCCATCTTGTATTTTCACTCTTAGAAGTCTATGAAGCTCTTTTGTAATAGTGTTTTCTTCAATGGCGCAGAAGACCCCAAATAGGCCATGAAGATCTTTGTAAGAAAACTGCAGTTCCCGAACATAATACAAACACGGCAAAAACCCTAACAAGAGAAAATGAGAAGTATTCCATTAAGATTTTTAAGAGACTTGAGGCATTTCAAAGAATTATGCAAATATATCATGCTGTGTACCATTTAGCACATTTTATTATCTCACAGATTAGTACAGTTTAGTGCTTGAGCAGTGAAAATCTCTGTCAGAGTTGTTAAAAGCATGAGGCTTCTGTAGTCAGAATGCTGACATTAGCAGCTTACATAGTGTGGACAACTGTAACCATAAATTAGAAAAATTACTAAGGAGAACCATCCAAAGTCAGGCAAAGATTTGATGAAAAACAGATGGCTCTGATGTTCCCTCATATGTACATAATTCCACAGCTGCATATTCTAATAGTTTGAAGATTTTATTCCAATCCTTTCAGAGACTAACCTTTTTAATACTCCCCTGGTCAACAAGAGGGCAGTATTAGATATAACCAGTTCAAACAAGAAAATCGAAAACTTACAGGACTCATGTAACAAATAATTCTATGTTAGCATAAAAAAATTAAATGATGATAGTATTTCAAATGCATACAACACCCTGTACGTCTTCAATGAATTACAATTAAGAAGCAATGAGACAAAGGAGAGCTGAAGTGATTTTACTCAGACTCTTTTCTAAACCCAGTGACCAGGTGAGGGATGAGGATATGTGACTTGGCGTTCTGCTAGAGCCTCACACCCTTAGAAGGTTTCTGCACCTAGTTTAAGCTCTACTGATATTAATAAATTTTGGCCAATTGGGCCCCTATGTTTATTTTACAGTGGATGTAATATATACAGTGGTGTCTTGTCAGTGATGTTTAGGGTACAGTGGAAACTGTGAATATCTATTTTAGGGGCAGCCAGGACTTGAGAACAGGATTTGAAGAAAAATTCAACTAATGTTGAAAATGTATTTTTAAAATCATGGATATCTGATCAGTTCTTGTACAGGGAAAGAAGCATAATTGTTATGGAAAGCAGATCTAAGAGAAATCATGAATCATGAAATCCCCGTTAATCGTCGATTTCTCGAGCGGGCTCAGTAACCTCTCCATTCGTCCTTTCCCTGAGATCTTAGAAGTCTCTCTCGACTCAGCCCTCTCAACGATGTCGCACTGGAGGCTCTTTCAGGGTCAGGGGAATGAGATCCAGCTTGTTACTGGATTTAGCATATGAATACACCATGGGACGCTTGCAAGGCTGTCACATGTGGGCTGGAAACTCTCAGAAGCTTGCCAGTTTCTCCTAGAGGGAGAATTAGGCTACAAGATTTCTGGGAGCTTGCTTTTAAGTCTCTGGGTGCTGACCATTGATGGAATTACACACACCTGGGTTCCTCTGCCGGTACCTTTATGCGTGAGGCCTGTCCGAACGTGTGGAGAGGAGCCTCGAACATGCCTGTAGCTAGGTTCCGGTGGTCTTCGACCGCCGGGAGCTCTGCTTGGGGTGGGGAGGGAAGCTGGGGCCCATCCACTCCGAGGGGCCCCAGAGAAGACAGACAGGCATGTGGGCAAGAGACTCTCTACATTTCTAAGAGAAATAAAATTTATCATTTCTCTACTTGACCCTCCAAAAGGAAAATATTATAAAAGGACCATCAACAGTGACCAGGGGTTTACTTTTTCTTTGGACCCACGTCTAATTCTGAGCTGAAAGTCTGGAATGAATCCAGGCAGCAGTTGTTGCTCAGGTACAAGCAAAGCTGTAGTCAATTATGGAATATTGTAATAAAAAAATGTGAGAGACTGAAGTCAACATATGGTTAACTTTTCCCCTTTCACTACTGAAATCTGGAACTGTGAATACCTGGAAAATATAGTATCAAGACAATGTCAGCAAACAGAGCATGATCTCACGAAGCTTAAAAGGGCAGAAGAAACTCAGATTCAGGAGGAAGGGGCAGCTATGGATGTGCCATACAATAAGTGACAGGCCAGAGAGAACTGTGTTCAGATATCATCACCTGGTGTTGCTGGGGTGAGTTGAGGGGAGGCAATGAACTTCCTGGTATTTTAAAAACTCAAAATCCCAAATTATATTGCAAAAGCTGGGACTCATTGGAAAGAAAACAATAGAAATTCGCAATGTTCAAGTTGTCACAAATGTCAAAGTTGAGACTTAAGGGACTTCAATTGAGCGAATTTTCTGTAGAGAAGTTTGCCAGATTGTTAAACACTGTGTTATAATAGTCTAAATTAAAAACAATAATAACTATAATAAGCAGCTCACATTTTTCTCATAGACATTTGATGTTCAAGAGAAATGACCCAACATATTCTCAGGAAAAATTGTAGAAGACAAGCTCCTCTATCCTAAAATAGGTATGTCACTCTGTAGCACTGTCGTAGCACTGTTGGCCCCTTGTTTATCGATTTGCTCAAGCGGGCGCCGGTAATGTCTTGCTAGGTTCTGCCATGCAGGTGGGATACTCTCCATATGCAGCTTGCGGGCTCTCCAAGAGGGGCAGAGGAACCCAGGTCAGCCACGTGCAAGGCAAACACCCTACCCACTGTTCTATAGCTCCAGACTAGGTATGTCACTCGCAAAAATTAATTCAAAATTTAAAAAATACTACAGTGAATAATGACTCAGAGTCAAGAAAATTTTTGCAAAAACTTAGAGATAATATTTCTTAATATTTTGGAAAATATTTAATATTTTGGAAAATATTTCTTCTACAATACCTAGCAAAATTAAACACAATAAAACAAAGAATATCACATCAAACTAAGAAGCCTCTATACAACAATTAAAGCCATCAGCAGAGAAAAAAGACTTTGAAATGAGAAAAAATATTTGCAGACCATATATCTCGAAATGGGTTAATATCTAAATCATTTAACAAACTCATATGACTCAGTAAGAGAAAAAAAAGAAAGAACTCATTTTTGCTTTAAAAGTGGACAAATGTATGTTTCTCCAGAGATTTGGAAAATAAAAAGATGTTCAGGGGCTAGGGAAATAGTAAACGTATTCAATTCCCAGTGACACATGCTCCCCTGAGCAAAGCAGTACACCCGGTGTGATCCTGCAGGCCCCAGCACTGTCAGGGGGTCCTGGGTACCCCGACACTGCAGGATTGACCAGGTCCACATCCTTCTGCATTCACTTTGAAACACTGACCTGCTTACTTAAGTATGGATTGTGGGGTCCCTAAACATCCTGAGCACTACTTGGGAGCACTCCAGTCCCCTCAAAAAAATAAAGATGTTTAAAACCAGTATTCATCAGTAAAATGTAAATAAAACTTATGACTAGATATAATCTGTTAATAAGAAAGTGTCAGACACAAATGGAGGCTCTGTGCTAAGCCCAAAAGGCTTAGTACCTAACCTAATTCCTGTTTCAACCTTCCCCAGGAATGTCGTCCTAGCTGGTCAGCACGGAATATCCTGGTCAGCACCAGTGAGGTAATCTTTTCCATTCTCCAAAGGAAATGAGATAAGCTGTCACAAGGACATTATACATTTCCCAGAGGTACGTTGCCTAAGTCTAAAATAATTTTCTCTTTCCCAATTTTGCCCCTTTTCAGCCTAGAAATATTTTTTTTTTTGGAGCAACATTCTTCTTGCTAGATAAGGTGCTGACCAGTTAATGTATTGTTTAACAAAGCCAAATAGATCTATAAAGTTCACTCCGTTGCAGTTTTTACTATATTTAACACACTTCACACCAATTTAAATGGCCATTATTTAAAATTACACAAATGCTGGCATTCACTATTTAAAACTCTGTAGAGAAGTTCACAAGCTTAAAACTAGAATTATCATATGAAATAGAAATATTTGGACAATAAAAACCATGGGAACTCAGCATATGCAAAATATGAATAGATATTGGAGTCACTGTGCTAAGTGAATTAATCCAAACAAATAAACATAAGTACCATATGGTTTCTTTTTCTTTTTTTTGCTTTTCGGGTCACACCTGGTGATGCTCAGGGGTTACTCCTGGCTCAGCACTCAGGAATTACTCCGGCAGTGCTCAGGGGACCATGTGGGATGCTGGGAATCGAATCCGGGTTGGCCGCGTGCAAGGCAAATGCCCTAGCCTCTGTGCTATTACTCCAGCCCCCAACTATATGATCTCTTATGTTGATTCAAAGTCACAACAAAAATACAAGCCTTCATTAAAAAAAAAGGAGAGCAGATTTATGGTTATCAGAAACATGTATCTGGTAAAGGGAATTGAATATAGGTACAAATATCCAAATAAGATAAGTAAGTACTAGGAATATAATGTACAACATAATGAATATATATAGCATAATTAACAGCATTTTATTTTATATAAGAAAGTTGAGAGCTTATCATAAGCATTTTCATTACAAAGAGGTTTTCCCCTTTTTTATTGTTATCTACACAAGATGTTGAATATGAGTTGATTCCACTGTGATAATCATATCACACAATATATATAAATCAATCCATAAAGCTCTATATCTAAAGTGGATACAACAGTGTTTGTATTTTTTATCAGAAAATTGGGCATATCGGGCAAAACAATTACTATATTCAAATAAAAAGCTAAATATTAAGCTTTTTAAATATAAAATAGTATGAAAGAGATTATACAAAATGAACACAATGCATCAGGAGACTTTATATATAATTTACAAGTGCTATGTGAATTAGAATAATTCTCCAAGCAAGATGACAGGTGATTTTAGAGTAGAACTTGAGATGCTAATTCTAATATGAAAAAGAAATATAACAGATTATAAATAGCAAAGGACATTTGAGGGGAAGAACAAATATTGATTGATTGTACTACCTGATATCAAGATGAAAGATAAGCTAAGTGGTGATATCAAGAGAGAAATAAAAAGGAAATAAAGAGAGGAATAGAAAAAGAAAGAAAGAAAAAGAAAGGAGAGAAGAAAAATAAATAGGACAATAAGAAAACTAACATGGCTTTTGAGTAAATAAGCCTTAACTATGTATCTCATAAGGGGGAAGAATTTTTATCTGTATCATAAAACAAACAAAATACCACATAATCAGTGCTCAATGGATTTCATAAAACAATGGAGTCTTGAAATAAAACATTTTTCTTTCAGAATAGGAAATGAGTTCTTAAGCAAAACATTAAAAGTACTAGCCAAATAGAACATAGATAGCCCCGAAATTAACAAATTTAATACAATTAATTTTGAAAATAGTCAGAAGACTTGAATAGGCACTTTATAAATAATTAGTATAAAGAAAGATATAATTAAAATCAATATAATTTTGTTGTGCATTCTCAACACTGACTAACCTGTAAAAACAGATAGTAGCAAGACATCACATCGCAAAGATAGTGACTAGCAGGGGTGTTTCTGTGCTTCTTGTGGGAGAATTCATTACTCTGAAAGTGATTTGACACTGTAGAGTAAAAAAAACATATGTATACTATGACCCAGCAACTCACAATTAGACATAAACTCACCATAAATATGCTTATATTTTCCAAAGATGTACACAAGAGTGTTCATAGCTGCAACATTCCCAAAAGGGAAACCAGTCGATGTTCATCAATAGTAGATTACTGGAGCATATTTGCATTGAAGTACATAAAGTAATGAGCCAACCGCTATTGTTATTGGCAACAGTAAAGATGTTTTACAAGCAAATTTGATGGGAAGAGGCATATGGAAAGAAGTGCTTTTGTTCGGCCAAAATTTTTTTAATATAACAGCAACAAATACTTTTGTGTTCAAAACCACAAAAATTGTACGCTAATTAAGTTAGGACAAGTAAGTGAATATCAGGATAACAGTTACCTGTGAAATAAAGATCAAGTCACTCTCTGAGCAACTTTTGGCATCTGGTAATGTTCTAGTTCCCAAAGAGTTGCCAGATTCAGTCCTGGTTTAGTGTGACTCTGGAAACCTTTGAGCACTTATAGGGCAACCCAGGTAATCCCTGGCACTGGCAGCACATGGCATAATCTTGGGCCATAGTTTGAATTGCAATGAGGAGCCCTTGAACCTCCTGAACACTGCTTGGAAGCACACAGAAAAAAGGAAATATATATATATTCTATATTTATATATCCTCATATATACATATAAAATATACATATGTATATATATGTATATATAGTTAAATTGTCTTATACTTTGGGATACATCATATATATTTGACATTATATATATATTTATATATATGTATCAAACTCAAGGCCTTATGTGTGGAAGGCAAGTGTTTATTAACTGAGCTCCCTAGCCCCGGTTCTTAAATGATAGTTTTTACAAATTTATTTTATCAAAGTTAGAAAAATAAATTTAAGCACAAGAAACATGACTTACCATGAGGTCTTAGACTTGATTCTTGGCACTATGGAAACATAAAGTGAAATTAAAACACCAGTAGAAACATAATGATGATGGTTTTTATTGGAACCAAAGTATGGATAGCCATTTTTTTAAACCAGAATTTCAATTTATGATGATATTCAAACATTTGTGAAAATATGAAAAATTTCACAATATTTTAAAATATCTTTTGGTGTTATTTCTGATATAAATTCTGCTTTTACCTGAAAGAAGATATTATTTTGTTAATTAGACTTTAAATAGTACAATGATTTCCATTAATAAAAGCTGCGTCATTTTTGCTTTAGAAAGTTAAAGCACATCTGATTGCATTTTCTCTTCATAGTTACTTCATTTATAATGTTTGTGATAGCACAGTGGGGAGGGCGTTGCCTTGCATGTAGCTGATCCGGGTTCAATTCCTCCATCCATCTCAGAGAGCCAGGCAAGCTACCAAGAGTATCTCACCCACACCGCGGAGCCTGGCAAGCTACCCATGGTGTATTCAATATGCCAAAAACAGTAACAACAAGTATCACAATGGAGATATTACTGGTGCCCGCTCGAGCAAATCGATGAGCAATAAGATGACAGTGACAGTGACAGTGACAGTGATATATATATTTGACTTATCCCAAAGTATAAGAGACAATTTAAGGAAAGAAGCAAAATACCCCCACTGCTACCTGTTGGATCACAGTTCTAAGAATTTGGGGTTTAACTTTGGTTTATCTTCTCTTCCCACAGGGAGCTTAGGTTTATTGAATTATACCCATCCCAGTGCTCCTGGAACACATCCAATTCCATCAGACACTCCTATTCCTCTGTGTTTATATTTAACCTCTCCTTTGTGCTCTTCTTCCCCTATCTGTTAATCACATGTATCCCCAAATCAGATCCAAGTAACTTGTAAAGTCTAATACATGTGAGGGCTCTGGATTTTGTATATGTAAGTGAAATATAGCTTTCCTCTTATCTTTATGTCACTTACACAGTTTATTTTAGTGAAATGTCTTTTATTTATTTATTTATTTATTTATTTATTTATTTATTTATTATTGAATCACCATGTGGAAAGTTACAAAGATTTCAGGCTTAAGTCTCAGTTATACAACGCTCAAACACCCACCCCTTCACCAGTGCACATATTCCGCCACCAAGAACCACAGTAAACGTCCCCCCATGCCCCCATCATCCCAGCCCCCCACCCTGTCTCTGTAGCTGAAAATTTCACTTTACTTTCTCTTTACTTTGATTACATTCAATATTTCAACAAAAAACTCTCTATTATTGTTTGGAGATTCCCACCCCCAAAGTCAGACCTGCTGGAAAGGAAGCATTTGATAATTTGTTTTCCATTGCTAGAATGAGAGATATGAGGTTGTGTGGCCACGGTAGTGGCCATGAGGTTTTGGGTTTCTGTATTTTAGTATTTTAGCAACTAAGTCTAGAGAAATTTCTGCCAAAAGTTGCATCATTGCTAGCTCGTACCTCTCTGCTACATTATATTCCACATATGAATGCAATCTTTCTATGTCTGTCTCTTTCTTTCTGACTCATTTCACTCAACATGATACTTTCCATGTTGATCCACTTATATGCAAATTTCATGACTTCATCTTTTCTAACAGCTGCATAGTATTCCATTGTGTAGATGTACCAAAGTTTCTTTAACCAGTCATCTGTATTTGGGCACTTGGATTTTCCAGACTGTGGCTATTGTAAACAGTGCTGCAATGAACATAGAAATGCAAATGTTATTTCTACTATACCTTTTTGCCTTTCTGGGATATATTCCCAGGAGTGGTATTGCTGGGTCAAATGGGAGCTCAATTTCTAATTTTTTGAGAATCGTCCATATTGTTTTCCAAACGGACTGAACAAGTCGGCATTCTCACCAGCAGTGAAGAAGAGTCGCTTTCCCCCCACATTCGCGCCAACACCCGTTGCTTTTGGTTTTTTGGATATGAGCCAGTTTCTGTGGTGTGAGATGGTATCTCATTGTTGTTTTGATCTGCATCTCCCTGATGATCAGTGATGTTGAGCATTTTCTCATGTGTCTCTCAGCCATTCGGATTTCTGTTCATTTCATCACCCCATTTTTTGATCGGGTCAGCAGTTTTCTTCTTGTGGAGTTCAACCAGTGCCTTGTATATCCTTGATATCAACCCCTTATCAGATGGGTATTGGGTAAATATCCTTTCCTATTCTGTAGGCTGTATTTGTACTTTGGTCACTGTATCTTTTGAGGTGCAGAAACTTCTTAGTTTAAGGTAATCACATTTATTTACAGATGTTTTCACTTGCTTGGCCAGTGGCATGTCATCTTTGCAGATACTGTTGGCTACAATGTCGTGGAGGGTTTTGCCGACCTTGTCTTCAATGTACCTTAGGGATTCTGGTCTGATGTTGAGGTCTTTAATCCATTTTGATCTGACTTTTGTACATGGTGATAGGTGAAGATTTGAGTCCATTTTTTGCATATAGCCGTCCAGTTTTGCCAGCACAAATTGTTAAACATGCTTTCCTTGCTCCACTTCACATTTCTTGCTCCCGTATCAAAGATTTGATGATCATATATTGGGGTGGTGTGTCAGAATATTCAATCCTGTTCCATTGATCTGCAGCTCTGCCTTTGTTCCAGTACCATGCTGTTTAAATTACTACCGCTTTGTAGTAGAGTTTGAAGTTGGGGAGGTTGATTTCTCCCATTTTCTTTTCCCCAAGAATTGATTTAACTATTCATAGGGGCTTATTGTTCCATACGAATTTCAGGAGTGCTTGTTCCATTTCTTTGAAGAATGTCAAGGGTTTCTTTATAGGGATCGCATTGAATTTGTACAATGCTTTGGGGATTATTGCCATTTAGATAATATTAATTCTTCCAATCCATGAGCAGGGGATATCTTTCCATTTCCTCATGTCCTCTTTTATTTCCTGAAGTAGCATTTTGTAGTTTTCATTATACAAGTCCTTTACCTCCTTAGTTAATTTGATTCCGAGGTATTTGATCATTTGAGGCACAATTGTGAATGGGATTCCTTTTATCATGGTGCTTTCTTCTCTCTCATTATTTGTGTATAGGAAAGCCAGGGACTTTTGGGTGTTGATTTTATAGCCTGCAACTTTACTATACAAGTCTATTGTTTCTAAGAGTTTCTTGGTAGAGGTTTTAGGGTTCTCTAAGTATACTATCATATCTTCTGCAAATAGTGAGAGTTTGATTTCTTCCTTTCCTACCTAAATGCCCTTAATACCTTTTTCTTACCTAACAGCTATTGCAAGTACTTCCAGTACTATATTGAACAGGAGTGGATAGAGTGGGCATCCTTGTCTCATCCCTGATCTCAGAGGGAAGGTTATTAGTTTTTCCCCATTGAGGATGATGCTTGCCATACGTTTGTGGTAGATGGCTTTAACTATATTGAGGAAAGCCCCTTCTATACACATTTTGGCGAGAGTTTTCATCATAAATAGGTGCTGGATTTTTCAAATGCTTTCTCTGCATCTATTGGTATGATGATATGCTTCTTATCTTTTCTTTTATTGATATAATGGATTATGTTGATTGATTTCTGAATGTTAAACCATCCTGGCATCCCCGGGCTGAATCCCACTTGGTCGTGGTGTATGATCTTTTTGATGAGTTGTTGAATTCTGTTTGCTAATATTTTGTTGAGAATCTTTGCATACGTGTTCATCAGAGATATCGGCCTGTAGTTTTCTTTTTTTGTGGTGTCTTTGTTTGCTTTTGTGACAAATGCTTATCTCATTTAGTGAGATATGAGCCTCGTAGAAACTGTTTGGGAGGGTTTCTGTTTTTTTAATTACCTGGAAAAGCTTGAGAAGAACTGGCAACAGGTCCTCTTTAAATGTTTGGAAGAATTTTCTAGTGAATCCATCTGGACCTGGGCTTTTGTTTTGGTGAAGACTTTTGATTACAGCTTCAATTTCCTTGATATTATAGGACTGTTCAGGTATTCCTGGTGTTCTTGGTTCAGCCTTGGGAGATTGTAGGAATCCAGGAATTTATCCATTTATTCTAGGTTCTCTTGTTTCATGGCATACAGCTTTCCAAAGTAGTCATTGATAATCTTTTGAATTTCTTTGGTTTCTTTTGTGATGACCCCCTTTTCATTTCTGATTCTGTTTATAAGGGTTCTCTCCCTTTGTGAGTCTTGCTAATGGTTTATCAATCTTGTTTACTTTCTCGAAGAACCAGCTCTTGGTTTCATTGATCTTTCAGATTTTCTTCTGGTTTTCCATGTCATTGATTTCTGCCCTAATTTTATTATCTCTTTTCTTCTGCCTGCCTAGGGCTCCTTTTGTTGGTCCTTTTCTAAAATCTTAAGCTGTGAAGTCACATTATATATGTAGGCCCTTTCATCCTTCCTGATGAATGCTTGCAGAGCTATAAATTTTTCCCTTAACATGGCTTTAGCTGCATCCCACAGGTTCTGGTAGCTTGTGTCTTCATTCTCATTTGTTTCCAGGTACCTTTTGATTACTTCCTTGATTTCCTTCCTGACCCACTCATTGTTCAACATTGAGTTGTTTAATTTCCAGGTGTTTGATTTGGTATTCTGCATCTGTGTGTGATTAACTTCTATTTTCCTGGTCTGAAAAAGATAGCTGGTACATTTTCTATCTTGCTGATTCTGTTGAGGTATGTTGTGTGGCCCAGCACATGGTCTATTCTGGTATATGTTCCATGTGCACTGGAAAAGAATGTGTATTTCCTTTTTGGGGGATATAAAGCCATGTATAGATCTATCAGCCCTATCTCTACTATTTCTTCCTTCAAAGCCAGTATTTCCTTGGTGGGTTTTAATCTTCTTGATCTATCGAGGGGTGATAGGGCAGTGTTGAAGTCTCAATTACTATTGTGTTGCTCGAGATGTCCTTCTTCAGGTCTGTTAGCAGTTGTTGTAGGAATTTGACTAGTCCCTCATTGGGTGCATACACGTTTAGGAGTGTGATTTCTTCCTGCTGTACATATCGCTCGATTAATAAAAAATGGCCTTCCCTATCCTTTCTAAACTTTTTCAACCTGAAATCTATGTAGTCTGATACTAGTAAGGCCAGCCCAGCTTTTTTGAGAGAGTTGTTTGCTTGCAGGATTGTTTTCCATCCTTTGACCTTGAGTCTGTATTTGTTCTGGTTATTCAGATGCATTTCTTGCAGGTAGCAAAATGTTGCATTCAGTCTCTGAATCCATTTTGCCACTCTGTGTCTCTTAATTGGTGAATTTAGACCATTGACATTAAGAGAGATTATTGTTATGGGATTTTGCACCATCTTTTTGTAAGGGTTTGTAGTGCTCGTAGGGGTTCTTCTTGTCTTACAATAGCCCCTTTAGTCCTTTTTTTAGGTTTGGTTTTGAGTCTATGAAGTTCCTTAGCTGTCGTTTATCCACAAAGTAGTGTATTATTCCTTTGAGTCTGAATGAGGGTTTAGCCGGATAAAGTATTCTTGGTAAAGCGTTCATTTCATTGAGTTTTTTCACTATATCCCACCAATGCCTTCAGGGTTTACTCTGATAGGTCTGCTGTGAATCTAAGGGGTGCTCCTTTGTATGCGATTTCCTTCTTGGACCTTGCTGCTTGCAGTAAAGTGTCTCTATCCATGACGTCCATCATTCTAACTATTATATGTCTTGGGATTTTTCTGTTAGGGTCTCTTTTAGCTGGCACCATTTGGGTGCCTGGAATCTGGATGCCTGCATTCTCCAGCTCTGGTAACTTTTCAGCAATGATTTGTTTGACTGTGGCTTTTTCATTGGGGTTGGTTCCCTGTCCTTCTGGTACTTTGATGATTCTAATGTTGTTCCTCTTGAAATCATACCCTAGGACTCTGAGTCGCCCTAGAGCTATTTTGAGGTCTCTTCCCATTGTTTGTTGTTGCCTGTAGGCTTCTTGCAGCTGATCTTCAAGCTCACTGATTCTGTCTTCCACTGCAGTTATTCTGTTGTTGAGGGCAGACACAGAGTTTTTTACTTCATCTACCAAATCCTTCATTTCTTTTTGTAGGTTTTTTATTTCTGCTCTCATTTATTCCAGTATTTTGTTGGCTGTCTGTTGTACTGTTTCTGTTAGGTCCTCCTCTAAGTTGTCAATCTTTCCATTGAGTTCATTGAACATCTTGAGGACTTCAACTCTGAATTCTTTATTAGAGAGCTGAAGTTTGAAGGAAATGCCTATTGAGGTTTCTGGACTTCTTTCATCATCCTCTCCTTGTGGTGGGGATTTGCGCTGTTTCTTCATGTTGTTGTGGTGGTATGGAAGAGGGACCTTCAAGATCAGTATCCCGGTCCCCTCTTGTTGCAAAAAAGGATTGTGGATGGGCAGGCTCAGTCAATGGTGGTTTCCTTTTCATTTTCCTCTTATAGAACATGGCCTCCCGCTCAGATATTCCTCTAATCCTTATGTGAAGTCTTGTGTTTTATTGTCCTACTGTTTACAGATAGCTAGGATGTTACTCTTGGACATGACATAGGTAATGAAGGCTGAGATGAAACAACTTATTGAGGGTTTAAGGAGAACATCTGAGGTCCGAAAAGAGGCCACACCCACTTTGCCTAGGCCATGCCCCTGATGATTAGGCCATACCCCCTTCCCCACAATAACACACACCTGTGCCAGAAGAGACAATGGCTGCAGTGCTTGGGAGCAGTGCAGGACCCTAGGGCGGCAGTCTGGGGCGAGAGGGACGGCTGGGGTGCTCGGGGTCCAAAAAGCAGGCTGAGACACAGGAAGGGCGGGTCGAGGAGGGACCAAAATGTCCTTTTTGTATAGACACAAGAAGACAGTTAATGCTATGTTTTTGTACCATGGGAGTTAATTGTCTCCAAATAATGTTCACTTCTGGACATCTGTCATATTTACTTGACTGAAGCCTCAGTTGCCCTTAGTTCCTAACACCCCAAAATGGGGTCCTAGTAAGGGACAAGGATGGACCCAGAGCAAGTCATAAGTTACCCAGCATTGAAAAGGGACAGGCTAAGTGACATAAGAAGTATAATAAGTCTCGAAACAAACTGACATGACCCAAAAAAGAAGTGACTGAATAAAAACCCGGCTGGGGTTAGGAAGGACTAACCTGGCCTGACAACTATAGTCTGGGATGTATAACAAGATGTCCCCAGGAAGAGCCACCCCTTAAGCTTATTATATATCCGTGATATATATATATATAGTATATGACTAGAAATATTAAGAAAAAAATTTAAAATAGCTAAAATGGCTGTTTAGATGGATTACTAGCTAAGGAAAGGAGAAAGCAATCTGCTCTTAGATGAAATTCTATCTTTGGGTGGATCTCCGAGCAGGAATCTAGAGTGCTGAGCCCATGGCGAGATTTTGTCCTTGGGTGGATCTCCTAGAAGAACTTGCCCTGAAGGAAGGGCTTTCCATCTGTTCATTATTTATGATAATATTCAACCACATCTATGTGTAATTGCTAAGCCAACCCTTCATGATTTATCTAGAATTAACACTGGGAGACTTGATTACCAACCAGCCTGGTGGCCTCCATTCCATCATTCATCTGTCACTGTCAGCCAGCCTAGGGGACTACTATGACTTGGCTTCGAATGTACCAAGCAGACCCTCAGGTAACCATGGGGTGGTGACACCCCAGAACAGTTACACCTACTGCAAAGTTCTAGCTAATTGCTTGATGAGTGAGTTCTAAGTAGAAACAGTAATGATAAAACTGTGATTAAGATATTCAGTTGTTAAAGAAGTCTGATGTAGCCCAGAAAAATCTTGTTTTTGCCTTTGTATTTTTTTTTACTTTTGAGTGATATGCATTGATTCAGGGCTTACTCCTGACTATACTCTGAGAATCACTCCTAGTGAACTTGGAGACTATGCAGGACTCCAGGAATTGGACCTCATGCAAGGCAAGCACATCATGCCCTACCAGCTGTACTAAATCTCTGGCCCCAGGAGAGTCTTATTAAAAAAAGGCAATCTCTCCTTTCCATTTATGAAAGACCCAGAGATCCCTGCACCGGCTTCTGGAAGTCAAGCATTTGTTGCCCCTAGCCCCATTCTTAGGGCTAAGTCAAAGAAACCCAGAAACAGCTGGAAGCTATCTGATAACCCAACAAAAGTGATACTAAAATCCAGAGTTGTAATTTTCTCTATTTCCTAGAAAATCAATGCCAATTCATTTCACAAGGTACACAATAATAATATTCGTAATCTAATCTATTCTAAGATTTACAATAATTGCTATACCAAAACCCTTGAAGGAAAATGTACTCTGTACTTCACCTCATTTTCCTTTAGTTGAAATCAATACCATTTAGAAAATTTAGCTTTTTAATCCCTTTTTCCAATAAATGTGACCTATTCAATGATTTTTTTTATTTTTTTAAGACATTGCAGGGAAGGGTCAAATATCATCAACTATTTGCTCTTTCCTTCTATTTTGTTCATAGTCGTGATTCTGTGCACCAGTTACTTTTCTCCCGTATATTGTTTAAAGATTCTTCTCATTCTTATCACATTTCTCATTCTGATGCTATTAGATACAAGTTTGTTGAGATAAGCAAGCAAATCAGGATTTAGTTTGCCAGCAAATAATAACATCTTTTCCTTATTGTGATGCATATTTCCACCCTTAGTTAATCTCTAAATTAAATTTTATCATTTATGAAATCTCTACATTATGCGTACAACACTGTTAAAGCATAGAAAAAATACTGGTCAAATGTAACAAATCATAAAAATTAAAACTTTAAAATCCTGTTAGATCTATCAAGGATGATAGATTTAAGCCAACATACTCTGTCTGCATGATTTGCCAAGTACTATGCCTAAAGTTGAGGATATACTTGACAATTTTCTTCACACTCCTGCAGTGAGATGCATAGTCTAATTATGGAAGTTAGACAATGTGTTCCAGACATATAGGGAAATAAAAGGTAAAGAATTTAAGTCTAAGTGGAAATCAAGTATATCAGAACTTTCTTTTTTATTCTGACACTTAACGGTATTATACATTTAAACAACACATTTAAGATCTCAAGTCTCAGTTTTCTCACTTTCCTCACAGGGTATAACAATACCCACTCTGTAGTGGAACTTGGGCTTAAAAATAGATAATTCCATAGGGTGGGAAAGACTACAGCTGTAGTGCACTTGCCTTGCACACAAGGGTGACCTGGATCCCTGGCACCCATAAGGTCCTCAAAGTCCTGCCAGAAATGATCCCTGAGCACAGTCAGGAGAAAGTCTGGAACACAGCTGGCAAAACCAAGAAAACACTAATAATAATAATAATTATGATAATAATAATAATAGCAATAGATAATTCCAGGAACCAGAGAGATAGTAGAGCAAGTAAGATGCTTGTTTTGTAAGCACCCTTTCTAGGTTTTAATCCCTTGTATTGCATATGTCCCAAGAGCCCTTCCAGGAGAGATTTCCTGAGTAAAGAGCCAGGAGCAAGCTCAGAGATGCAGAGGTTAAAATGCTAGAAAATAGATAATGCTAGAATCAGTCACAGTAGACATCAATGTGTCTTATTGAACATGAGAATACTGCAAAGCAGTGTGTGTGATCTGAGAATGACAATGAAAGTGTACTTTTTTTGAAAAGTGTAGAGTACATTAGTAAAAAGGGAGTTAGAGAATTAGACTTTTTAATGAGTTGCTAAAATAAGTAAAGTTCTAAATCTACAAAAGATTCTAAGTCATCCACATGAACATTCATTCTGCTCTAAATGAAACAGAAAATAACTGGGAAGGTGTGACCACTTAAAATAATTTCAGATTTCATTTAAAAATTAAGTATTTGGGGCCGAGGAGATAGTACAGCAGGTAGGGCACTTACCTATGCAGCCAACCCAGATTTAATCCCTGGTACCTCATATGGTTTCCCAACCCTACCAAGAGTAACCCCAGAGTTGGGTGTGACCTATAAATCAAAAATATGTTCAAATGACAACATTAACATATTAAAATAAACATTATTTTAATTTACTCCTAGGCAGATTAATATTATTTTTATGAATTAGGATGGGAATATGTAACAGCAATATTCATAAAACAGTTTTTTTCAAGGTTGAGAGTGTTTCTAAAAGACAGCTATAATTTCAAATTAATACATATGGAAATAGATAGCTATCTTATAAAATAGATATGGTTTTTTAAAAGTTCTTGAGTGTGATTAAATAAAATGTGGATCCTTCAAAAGATTTTGTAATTAATATCGCTTTTTGAACACCTATTAGTCTTTGATCTTATTTGAGATACCATCCAGTTAAGAAAAATAAATAAAATAGATTAAAAGTCATAATCATGAATGCAATAAATTAGAGAATGCTTTCAAATACTTTCTGAAAGATAACAAGTTGGAAATTTACTTGTGGAAACAGGAGAAAGATTGCCAAATGCAAATACCTCCTTGTAGACCTGTTTGCTCACTACTTCCCAAGTGAATTATTACAGTGTCAATGGTTTGGCCCATAGGGAAAGTTGGGAAGAATGGAAGGGAAAATAGAAGTAATATGTTAGAGAAAGTTCTTCATTTCACAAATTTATTGTCATAAAACAGTACTTTCCAAACTGTCCTGTTGTCACAGAGCATCAGTGTGGACTAGACCTAGCTCTACACAAGAGCTTACCTTCAGTAAAGCCATTGTCTTGACTTTCAGTGTAAATGAACAACAAAGGCCACTAAGATTTTAAAAAAAGAAATGAACACTAAAAAAAGTAGAATAATGATCAGTAAGATAACTTCAAAACTTTCTAACTAAATATTACAATCCCCTCGGGGTACAGAGCCACCAGGAGGTCAATTTGAATTCCCAGGGCTAGTGTGTTAGCAACCTGATAGTGCCTTCAGCTGATGACACCCAAATTTGCCACTGTATCTCTGGCTGGACCCCAACAACTTGGGACCAAGTTTCTGGAGAAATTAAAGGGCAAAAAGTTAAGAATATTGGAGCCACGCCCAAAAAACACCTCCAACTCAGCTAAACAAACTCATTTTTTGTTAATCCTTTGTTGTTATTATTGTTGTTGTCTTTAAGGGTCACACTGAGCAGTGCCCTTGGGTTATTCCTGGCTCCACACTCAACAATTATTCATGGCAGTGCTCAGGGGACCTACTGGATACCAGCGATCGAGTCTGGGTTGGCTGCGTTCAAGGGAAACGCCCTACCTGCTGTTAGAAGGCCCTTCTATTGCTGTCTCATGATATTAGATACAGACTTAAGTTGTCAGGTTTGTATGAAAAAATTCTATATACTATAAGCTTCTATATTTAAAAAATTTAATATTTAACTGTATCACAGTGAAGTACATATTTAAAAAGTTATCATAATTGGGTTTCAGTCATGTAATATTCCAACAATTTGCCTGTATACCTATCCCACAACTAATGTTCCTAGTTTTCTCTTGCACCCTTGATTTAATATATAAGCATATATATTAAGAACTACATGCATCGTCTAGTACATATACTACAATTGGATATATATCTATATAAATATATCAGATACTATATAAAACATATATATATATATCAGTTGCTATATTAAAAAAAGATCTTTTTATATGTGTGTGCCAGTATCTTCGTGTTCTTTATAGAGAATCTTGTTTTGTCTCTCAAGTACAAGTTTTTACAACTTCTCCTTCTTCCCCCACCCCACATGCTATGTTTTTTTTTATTCTTTTATTGAATCACCATGTGGAAAGTTACAAAGCTTTCAGGTTTAAGTCTCAGTTATACAATGCTCAAACACCCATCCCTTCACCAGTGTACATATTCCACCACCAAGAATCACAGTATACCTCGCCCATGTATATGAGGTCAGGAGGCCGCACTAGCAGCTGCACAGTTTTGGATTTCTGTATTTTAGTATTTTAGTAACTAAGTCCAGAAAAATATCTGCCAGAAATCACAACATTGTAAGCTTGTACCTCTCAGCTACTTTATATTCCACATATGAGTGCAATCTTTCTATGTCTGTCTCTTTCTTTCTGACTCATTTCACTCAGCATGATACTTTCTATGTTGATCCACTTATATGCAAATTTAATGACTTCATGTTTTCTGACAGCTATGTAGTAATCCACTGTGTAGATATACCAGAGTTTCTTTAGCCAATCATCTGTTTTCAGGCACTCTGGTTTTTTCCATATTGTGGCTATTGTAAACAGAGTGGCAATGAACATGGAAATGCAGATGTCATCTCTACTATATCTTTTTGCCTCTCCGGGATATATTCCCAGGAGTGGAATTGCTGGGTCAAATGGAAGCTCAATTTCTAACTTTTTGAGAATCGTCCATATTGTTTTCCAAAAGGGCTGAACCAGTCGGCATTCCCATCAGCAGTGAAGGAGAGTCCCTTTCTCCCCACATCCACACCAACACCAGTTGCTTTTGTTTTTTGGGATGTGGGCCAGTCTCTGTGGTGTGAGGTGATGTCTCATTGTTGTTTTGATCTGCATCTCCCTGATGATTAGTGATGTTGAACATTTTCTCATGTGCCTCTGAGCCATTCGGATTTCTTTTTTTTTTTCAATACCAAAGTTTACATTTTATTATCATCCAGTGAACAACTTATAGAATAATAAAATTTAGTATTTCAAAGCTAAGTTTAGGGAAGTTATTTGTTGTGAACCTTTAAAAAGTCTTTCTTTTTTTTTCTTTTTTTATTTTTTTTATTTGTTTTTAATTAGAGAGTCATCGTGAGGGTACAGTTACAGATCCATACATCTTTGTGCTCATGTTTCCCCCATACAAAGTTCGATAACCCATCCCTTCACCAGTGCCCATTCTCCACCACCAGTAAACCCAACATCCCTCCCCCCCCTCCCCAGTCCCGTCTCCTCCCACCCCACCCTGCCACTATGGCAGGGAATTCCCTTTTGTTCTCTCTTTCTGATTAGGTGTTGTGGTTTGCAATAAAGGTGTTGAGTGGCCATTGTGTTCAGTCTCTAGTCTGTATTCGGCCCGCATCACCTTTCCCCCACATGACCTCCAACCACATTTTACTTGGTGGTCCCTTCCCTGAGTTACCCAGAATGAGAGACCAGCCTCTTTGTGAAAGTTTCTGTTCATTTCATCACCCCGTTTTTTTATTGGGTTGGCAGATTTCTTCTTGTGGAGTTCAACCAGTGCATTGTATATCCTTGTTATCAACCCTTTATCGGATGGGCACTGCGTAAATATCCTTTCCCATTCTGTAGATTTTCCTATATGCAAATAATGAGAGAGAAGAAAGTGACATGAGAAAAGCAATCCCGTTCACAATTGCACCTCAAAAAATCAAGTACCTCGGAATCAGCTTAACAAAGGAGGTAAAGGACTTGTATAATGAAAACTGCAAAACGCTACTTCAGGAAATAAAAGAGGACACGAGGAAATGGAAAGAAATCCCCTGCTCATGGATTGGAAGAATTAATATTGTCAAAATGGCAATTCTCCCCAAAGCATTGTACAAATTCAATGCGATCCCTATAGGGATACCCTTGACATTCTTCAAAGAAATGGAACAAGCTCCTGAAATTCATATGGAACAATAAGCCCCCACGAATAGCTAAAGCAATTCTTGGGAAAAAGAAAATGGTAGGAATCAACCTCCCCAACTTCCAACTCTACTACAAAGCAGTTGTCATTAAAACAGCATGGTACTGGAACAAAGGCAGAGCTGCAGACCAATGGAACAGGGTTGAATACTCTGACACCTCCCCCCAAATATATGATCATCTAATCTTTGATAAGGGAGCAAGAATTGTGAAGTGGAGCAAGGAAAGCATCTTTAACAAATTGTGCTGGCAAAACTGGATGGCTACATGCAAAAAAATGAGCTTAGACCTCCACCTATCACCATGTACAAAAATCAAATCAAAATGGATTAAAGACCTCAACATCAGACCAGAATCCCTAAGGTACATTGAAGACAAGGCAAGGTCGGCAAAACCCTCCACGAGATTGAAGCCAATGGTATCTTCAAAGCTGACACGCCACTGGCCAAGCAAGTGAAAATGGAGATAAATAAATGGGACTATCTCAAACTAAGAAGCTTCTGTACCTCAAAAGAAACAGTGACCAAAATACAACTCATTTTTTGGCCTTGATTCAGAGACCTATAAATAAATCTCTAAAGAGATCAAAAGCCACAATTAATCTCATACCCATGCAAGGCTAGACAGACCAGGGTAAATTGGAGGGGACAGGTCAAAGGTCCACCCCCAAGCAGATCCCCTGGCAGTTACTTACTTCCACAATCCAAAATTGCCACTATGACTCCTGCCAGACCCCATTGTCTTGGGACAGACCTCAGTGAGATATGATCTGCTGAAAATTCAGGTATGCAGGTTCTGTGACTGAAATCTCTAGGCTTTCTCAGGATCGGGATGGACTACGTTCCCCCACCTCCCTGTAACCTCCAGAAGCCCTGGCAGTCATGTCCATACCCCAAAGCTACTCGACCTTACCTTCCCAATAAAAACACCAAATGCTCTGAACAAACACAATGACCTCTTAATACCTGTATCGTAAGCCATAATGCACAAGAGAAGAGAAAGAAAGAAGAAAAGTGCCTGTCATAGACGTAGGCTGGGGGTTGCGGAGAATGGTGGCAGGGAAACAGAGGACATTGGTTTCTGGTGGAGAAATGGGTGTTAGATTGTTGTATGACTGAAACCCAATCATGAACTGCTTTGTAATGTTCTATCTCACAGATATTCAGTAATAAATAAATACATAAATAAATAAATATTACAATGTTTACCAGTCTGATTGAGAGGATTGGTGCAATGAATACCAATGAGTGAAAATTACCCACACATTTATTTTAAAACGAAACCAAAAATAAAGAAAAACACTAAAATAAAAAGTAGACCTTTGACTCACTGAGAATAAGAAGATTGAGATCAATGCAAAAGAATCGGTTCATGTTGACCATAAATATCAGCATCAGTTCTGCAAAGTACTAACAAAGTTTTATATTAATAATTCAGAAAAATGGATTTTAAATCAAGGAGAAAAATGGAAAAAGTGGCCTTAATGTAGAAGAGAAAGGAAATTACAGCTGTGAAGTGGGTCGAGAAAGCAAAATTTCTATGTCAAAGGACACTATAAAGAAATATATCAAGTGGAATATTATATGGGAGTGAGAGTTGGGATGGGGAGCAAGAACAGTAATCATATCTTAAAGAATAGAATGCAAAATAAAAGAAATATTAAGGACAAATCAGAAAATTTGGGCAAGTAAACTTGTGCTCATATTTACTCCTTGTTTGTCACTATTGGGTGAAATAAATATCCTGCATTAGCTACTTGAAATAATTTCAAGTAGTTATCATATATATATTTCAGCACCAAAGTAGTTCACTTAATAGCTACGGTGGAGGAGATCAATATTTAAAATATGATCAGTAACCCTAATTAGATAAAAAAAGACACTGTGTTTTATTAAATTAATGTATTTGGCTTTTAATTTTTAATTTTTTATATTGATGAATATAGATTCAGAATAAATCCTAAGCATACAAAAGCAAAAGCAAGTGACTGAATTGGAAACTGGTATGTGTTAAAGAGGAGTCTAACCGAGTCGCTGACACCCTCATCTTACAAAGACAGAAATACACTATACTTGGCAGAAAAGATTCAGTAAAATATGTTACTCAAAACTAGAGAGTGCACAATAAGGGAAACAGAGACATTTAATTGGAGATCCATTAGGAAGGTCCAGCCTCCATGATGTCAGAAAGTAAAGTAAAGCTACTACATGAAAAAAAGCTTTATGGTATATTATTGAAAGAATTAGAAACAGATACCAATCAACAGATATTTTATATGCATGAATTACAACATTTATCATTAATGAAGTGTCCACACCACCCCAAACAATATATTTTAATAAAATATTCATCAACATTCTGATGATGATTTCCACAGACATAGAATAACCCTAAAATTTACATGGAGCTACAAAATCATCCAACTTTGAGAATGAAGTTGGAGGCATAATACACCCTGGTTTCAAACTATGTTATAAACTATATTAATAAAAATAGTATATTTTTTATTTTTATTTTTTTATTAGAATAAAAATAAAAACAGATGCAAAGGTCAACAGAACAGAATATGGAACCCCAAATAAAATTATGTATATTGTCAACTGAGAATGCAATAACATGAAAAAGGGAAAAGGTAGCCTCTTTAATAAATGCGGGAAATCTGGACAACCATATGCAAAAGAATGAAACTAGGCATCTTATGCAATGCCCTGAATTTTCTTCAAAATGAACACTTTAACATTAGATATGAAATCATAGATGTTTTACAAACAACGCAGATGTAAGCATCTTGATGTCAGTTTGGCAATGATTTTGACTCCAAAAGCAATGTAAGCAAAAGCAAAAGTAAACATGTGCGTTCCATCAAATACTTCTCCAAAGCAAACAAGACAATATACAAAATAAAGACAAAACCTATTAAATGGGAGAAAATATTTGCAAATCACATCTGATAAGGTAAGACATAAAATAATTAAAGAATTGTGCAGCTATGAAAACAAATAATATGAGTAAAAATGGGCAGAAGATATGAACAGACATTTTCAACATGGCATTGAGATGGGCAACAACAAAAGGTGCTCAACATCATTAAACTTTAGCAAGATGCTCAAAACTACATGAGAAATTATCTTATACCCATAGAATAGCTACTATCAAAAACACAATAAGTTCTATGTATTAAGAAGGTTGTGGAGAAAGAAGACTCTTTGGCACTTCAGGTAAGAATTTAAGTTGGTGAGGTCATTGTGGAACAGTATGGATATTACCAAAAATATTAAAATAGAAATAACCCCAAATCTAGTAATCCAATTCCTAGGTATTTTATGGCAAAAACTAAAATACTAATTCAGAAATATGCAAACACATTTGTGTAAATTGTAGCATTATTTACACTAGCCAGGATATAGAAGCAATCCAAATGGTCATTGGTGCATTAAGGTACCAAGAAACTATGACATATATTTATATGTATGCTTATGTCAAGCACAGTTCTCATAATAGAAAAATGATCTCTATACATAGCTTAGATGTGTAGTAGGATATATATTGACATTTATGTAAGTATATGATATTTGCAAAAGAACAAAATCACCTAATGATACATTTCTCAGAACATATCTTCATTATTATGCTCTAAATGACTATACATGTGCAAATATATACCTGTATATATGTATACATATCACTGTATCACTGTCATCCCGTTGTTCATTGATTTGCTTGAGTGGGCACCAGTAACATCTCCATTTGTCCTAGCCCTGAGATTTTAGCAGCCTCTCTTTACTTGTCCTTCCCAATGGTGCCACATTGGAGGCTCTTTCAAGGTCAGGGGAATGAGACGCATCATTGTTACCATTTTTGGCATATCGAATATGCCACAGGGAGCTTGCCAGGCTCTGCTGTGTGGGCAGGATATATACATATAATATCCGTATACATATAATATCCAAATATATAACACTGTAGCACTGTCCTACCATTGTTCATAGATTTGCTCAAGCAGGCACCAGTAACATCTCCATTGTGAGACTTGTTACTGTTTTTGGCATATCGAATATGGGGAGCTTGCCAGGCTCTGCTGTGTGGATGGGATACTCTCAGTAGCTTGCTGGGCTCTCTGAGAGGGACGGAGAAATCGAACCCAGTTGGCTATATGCAAGACAAATGCTCTACCGCTGTATTATCACGTCAGCCAAATATATGATATCCAAATATATGTATACATATATCTGAAAAATAATTCTTTCAGTTTATAGCGCATAAATGGTTCTAGGGGTGGTTAATATAAGTTAAACAAGTCAGAAAGGGAGACAGATAGTATGGGCTCTCACTAAATATGGAAAATGAAACAAAACAAAACAAAACAAAAAATCTAAAATTATAATTAAACTAAAATTATAATAAATTTAATTTTATAATTATAATTAATTTTTTAAAACTAAAATTATAATCAGGTTTATACAGAGAACAGATTGCTAATTGCCAGGGACAAAAGGTAGTGAACTTGATAAAATTGACTAAGAAGCTGAAACATAAAGCTTTTTCAGTAAGAACACAATAATGTCCTGAATATATAATATACTACCATTACTGACACATAGTACTGACTATAGTTACTAAGAGAATAAATCTTAAAGTCCTCATAATTGAAAATATTATAACTATATGTGGGAATATGTATTATTAGGTAGACTTAATGTAGTGGTCATTTCCCAGTACATACAACTATTGAATCTTGCTGCATACTTGAAGTTAATATAGCATTACAATTTAATTATTTCTCAAAAATAAAAGGGGGCCAGAGAAATTGTACAGCAGACATGGCTTTTACCTTGCACATGGCCAATGTAGTTCAATCTCTGCACCACATAGGATTCCCCCAGTCTTGCTGGGGGGATCCCTGAGCACAGAGCCAGGAACAAGCCTAGGGCTACACTTGTGTAGCCAAAAAACCTAATAACAATAGGGATCAATAGTCTCTTACTGAGAGATGGAGACAGCAAATGCCAATAGTCACTTTGGAGATCTCCATGGGTCTGGATCCAGGATAGAAAACTCAGCTTTCAAACAAGGAATTTATTAACCACAATAAAAAATGTAGGTTCTGGGAGGTAGCTCAAAGGGTTAATATAAATGAGCCAGAGTATAATTTTTGGGACCACATATTCCCAGCACTGCCAGATGTGGCCCTGGTGGGCCCCAATACTGCAGATACTTACTACATCACAGGGCATTATTTTGCACAGGTAGGGTTAAGTGTAGCTGGGATTTGTTCCCTAGTCATTTAAGCACTGCTTTTGAAAAGAAAGACCTCCTCAAAGAAAGAAAATGAAGAATTAAAATGAACACACACATACATATGCGTATGTATAACTGACCATAATGTATATAGTTATATACTGTAGATAGCTTCTTATTACTCTGACCATGGATAAGGACTGATCTATTTTTGCCTACTACCATATTAAATAATCACAGTGTAACTCTGTGTTCACTGATACCATCCACATGATTGAAAAAAGCCAATCCCCTGACGTTGTCCAGAGTCACATGTTCAGTAGAAGACCATGAAAGTTTCTCTGAGGGACTCGGAAACTTTGTGTTCCATGATTTCTGATGCAAGCCTTCCTTGCTCTGCTTCTCACTTTGTCATCTAATTAGCATCTCTCAGACACAAAGAAATGCCACTTCCTGTACTCAGAAGGACTCCTTTTATAATTATCTCTACATTTTGTTTGCAGTAGACATGTCCTCGTCAGATGATGACCAGCTGTATTTTCCATCAGTTTAATTACATCTTTAGACATCATTCAGCTAGAATTATAAATATAAAGCTAACACATGGCATGTGAAAAGCAAGAAACACCAAGTGTTTAGAACTATTTGATTTGGTAATATTAATTCAAATAACTATGTCCCTGGAAATCCAGAGGTAGAGGGTGTAGGTAAAATATGCAAGGAAATCTCAATCTTTCCCTTGAGTTGAGCAGCAGGTAATTTCCCCTTTCCTTTCTTATCCCTCCAACTGGCATAGGGGCAGCCCAGAGAATTGCCTTTTAGTGACACCTGCTGGGACCAACTTGGCAGAAGAGTTTGCAGATTTGCTCCTTTTCAGCGGTTCCCTCTGTCAGACCCTGAGTCTGCAGCCCACACTATTTCACACTGATGGTTGGACAGCTCAGGTTTGAAAAATTCCCCCTTTCCCTTGGGGCAACTGGTTTCCAGCCTCCTCATCATTCCTCAAGTAGAATGACCTACATGCCAGCATGACAAAGATCCAGAAATTTATAGAAGCTTCATTGTCAGCCTCAATCCTCAACAGAGACTCCAACTGCCAACACCAAATGAAGAGAGGAGTTGTGCAGGAAAGCAGGAAGTCATTAAAATAATTAATCACCCAGCTGGGTTTTGAGCTACTTTTCCACCCATTTAAATGAAAGATTTATTATCTTTACAATATACACTTTAGAAAAAAGTAATTTAATCTTCACATAAATAACCATCTTTGTATTTTTTTCACTGACGAGGCTGTACATAACAAACCCATGCTTTATTTTAGCAAAATTGAACCTTCTAGTTAAAGTCTCAGCCTTATTTCAAATTAAGGCAATATTAAGCAATGAAGTGGCATTTCCGGCTTTCTGAAACTAGAACACCTAAGGATCCAGTGCTTTCTCTCACCACATTTATCTTTCAATACAGGTAGGTTTGTTTATCCTTTAATGTGCTCTACAAATAAAACATAAGCTGTACCTTTTTTATTTAGAAAGCATAATTTGACTCTTTAGGAGCCGAGCTGGTATCTATATTCTAAAATAAGATATTCTTTGGGAATTCATTCATTTATTCAGAGGAGAATGGGATGTTTGTTGCTGCTGCTATTTTGTTTTCATTACTGATCCTAAACAAAAGTTAGGAGAACCCCAAAATGATTAGCTTAGTCGCCTTTTGGCAAATTTAACTGTCTCACTTGCAAATTTCACTTGATATTTTCAACACATGAATATGATTATAAAAGTATTTGGAAATAATAGAAAAATGTTAAGAAAAGCAAAACAATAAAATATATTGGCAATAATTCCATCATCTAAAAATGGCAGCAAAAATATTTTGGAATATTTTCTTTTAAAATGCACTTTGGGTGATTTGTTTTTCTATGCAATTTTATGTCAATGTCAATAAATCTCTTCCCTATGTCATCATTATCTAGATGATAGTTTAATGTGTAAATAATATTAAATCTTTTATAATTGCCTCAATTGCCAAGTTACTGTGTTTTAAGACATTTAAATTATTCTCAGCTTTTAACCCTAAATCACATTGCAAATAAACATCCTATGACTCATTTTATCAGGTTTCATTCATAGACAGGAACATAGTCTATAACTTGTCCTGTTTCAACTCTTAAAATCCTGTTTAAGAGCAAATTATTTTTAGATTAGGCAGCATGATTTACAATATTATTGATAATACAGTTTCGGGCATACACTGTACCAAATTCACCCTTGAATTGTCAGTATAACTTCATCAGTGTCTCAAGATCACCCCTAAATGAACTCAGTTATTTAGGCTTATTCTCAGTGTCCATTACTGTTGGCTATTTTTATTCCCTTACTATGTTACCTTATATTACACATATAAAGTAGCACTGTCATCCCATTGTTTATCCCGCTGTGTACCTTATATTACACATGTAAGGGAAGTAATCTGCAATTGCCCTTGTATTTCTAACTGACTTCATTCAGCAGAATACCCTCTAGTTTCATCCATATAACAATGAATTTCATGATTTCATCTTTTCTTAGAGTTAAATAGAAACTGTACATATATACTATAATTTCTTTATCCACTCATCTATTCTTGGCACTTGAGTTATTTCCAGATCATGATATTGTGCTGCAATTAACAGAGTGATACAAATATCCTTTTGAAATGTCAATTTTGGTCTCTTGAACTGCATACTAAGAAGACAAATTGCTGGGTTATATGGAAACTTGCTTCTAATTTTTTGAGAAGTCTATGTATTGTTTTCATTGACGCTAAACAAGAGGAAACTCTCACCAACTGTGTCTGAGGGCATCTTTTTCATATTCACACACCACTTGAACTTTCTATTGTTTTTAATGTGTGTGAGTCTCATTGGTATGAGGTGATATCTCATTGTTTTAATTTGCATTTTTTCATGATAAGTAATGAAGAGCACTTTTTCATTTACTTTTTGGCCATCTGTATGTCTGTTTTGTGGACATATCTGTGCATCTCACCTCCCTATTTTTGTGGGTAAGTTTGCAAGTGCTTTGTCTTTCTTGGAGTTACTATTACCAGATGTGTGGTGAATGAATCTTTTCATGTCCCAGTTCCTTTAGACATGGCCCTCTGTTTTTGGGTAGAGAGAGTTGGTTTCTTTCTGGCCGATGATGTAGGATCACTGTCACTGTCACTATCACCCCGCTGTTTATTGATTTGCTCTACCGGGCACCAGTAACATCTCCATTGTGAGACTTGTTGTTACTGTTTTTGGCATATCGAATATGCCATGGGTAGCTTGCCAGGCTCTGCCGTGAGAGCGAGATATTCTTGGTAGCTTGCTGGGCTCTTTGAGAGGGGCGGAGGAATCAAACCCCGGTCAGCCGTGTGCAAGGCAAAGGCCCTACGCACTGTGCTATCGCTCCAGTCCAATGATGTAGTATACAGAAAACAAAGTTTTCCTGCCTGCTTCTGTGTTAACACAGAACATAATGTATTGTGAAAGCAATGAAAGTACAAGAAATGTGACAGGTAATATGCAATGTATTTGTGAAAGGTTAAGAAAATGTGTATTCAATATTTTAAAAAGGCATTTCCTAGACCGAACCAGGCCCCATTAACATTTTGCTACTAAAAAAAAATTAAGCTAGAGCAACAGAACACAATTTTAGAAGCAATTAAATATGTGTATGTTTCCAATATCTAACAACTAGGAAAAAAATTTCTTTGCTATAAAATAAAAACTTCATGAATTTCTTCAAGACCCTGTGAATAATAACATATTATCTGCTTTCTCTTTTTAATTATATCTGCTTTGGGACATCACTTCCAGCTGTCAAAGAAAAGTATAATAATAGTTCAAGCTTTTAAGTCTAGACATCATTTCTCTTCAACACCAAAAATGTTTTTTTTCCTGAATCAGATAAAATTTTGTTCCTTATATTCATTATATCACTACGGATCATTTTTCTTGGTAATATTGTCCATTATTCATATCTAATGGAACCATGTTGGAATTTGAGCTAGTTATTTTTTTTTACCTTTTATTATTATTTGTGGAATTGCACTGGGGCCACGCATGGTAACACTCAGTATTTGCTCCTGGCTCTGTACTCAGGATAATTCTTGACAGTGTTTGAGAGATGATAGGTAGTGCCAGGGATAAAACAAGAGTTTTCTGCATGTGAGGCAAACACCATCTTTCTCTCCAGCACTATTTTTTTAAATTTTAAACTACCCATGCTCTTGCTACTTGATCTCATCTTTTGATGAGCACATAATAACTGGTGTGTATTAATGATATTGTAACAAACTTTCAAAACTGTGTGCCACAAAATGGCAAAAATATCATCTCCGAATAAATATCTTCACACTAAGTTCATGATTTCAAGAAATTTGCTCTATATTCTTCTCATTACTCTAATTATCCTCTGCTTAAAACCCAGTTCTTTGTAGTACTATAAAAGAATACTATAGTTCAAATTTCACAATCCTCAGTTCATAATTTGGATAAAAAATTTTAATGTTTAATTACCTACTACCCCCTATGACTTAAAATATCTTGTCTCGCTAGGCAAAGACTAAAATGTCAATAGCCGAATGAGAATAAAAATTTGAATGATTTTTCAAATATTAGTTGAATTAAAATAAAGCCTCTTAAATCATTCATGAAAGTTTTGCATAATTTAGCAGACCATTAATATGTTGAGTTTGGAGGAAAGAGGTAAAAAAGTAGTTTTGGATGACTCAGAGGACTTCTTAAAACCTGACTGCCTTAGAAATTAGTCTTTCCAGATGAAGCAGACAATTAGCTCGATTGTTTAATTTCATCCACCATACTGAAAGGCTGTCTACTGACCTGCCACTGGGGAAACATTTTTCAGAGGGAAGTGGGCTACCTTCTACATCACTCCAAAACTATTGTTATTCCCACATCTTTAGCTACTGATAACTTTGCACAAACTCCAGAATAGAAAGTTGATACCTCAAAGGATTTAAAGGTTTTAAGAATCCATACTGAAAAAGTCTGAAAATCATTGAAATGTATCCTATATAGAGAGACCAAGAAAAGAGGACCATATATTTGGACTTTAGGTTTGATTAGAAATGTTTATTTGAATGCATTAAATTCATTCATTTTATTTAGCTACAAGAGGTTCCACATTCAATAAAAAGAGCTAGTAGGTATATGTTTTTAAGTTCAATAGTATAAAAGTAGAAGTAGTAGGGGATATAATTTCCTTTGTTATAAAAGTGTTAATGAATTTCTCTGTGAAATTGGACAGGGGTGGGAACTGGGAGAGGTAAGGAATGGTATTTCTTGTCATTTTTCTGCTTTGGTAGCTTTGTGATTCTCATTATTTGCATTTTTGATGCAATGATGCAATGAGAATGAATATGTTACTGTGTTCTGCAGTGAAATATAGATGGTTTTATAACCTTGATATAATGCAGAATAGGGTACCTGTATAGTTTGGTATAGTTTGGTATACTGAAAAGGTAGAAATATTACAATGAATCCACTATGTGATACAGTCACACATTGTCCATATTTTTCTATTTAAGTATTTAAAAATTGTCTGGCAAATGAGATCTGTAGTATTTTCAAAAATACACTAGCAGGCTATAGAAATAGTACAATGAGTAGGACCCTTTCCTTACACAAGGTATATCCTGGTTTAATCCCTGGCACCATTTATGATCCCCCACATCCCACCATGAGTGAGTAAGCCTTGAGTATATTCAGGGTTGAGAAAAGTAAACAAGCAAGCAAGAAATTAACTGTTTTCTGAAGGCAGTTATGAGTAAATGTGATCCCTTTTTTGTGTACGTAGATGAGTAGTGAAAAACTCATCCAGTCCTCTTCTTGCAACATGGACCAAGAAAAACACACTGCATGGTGTAGCTAAGATAATGATTTATGGCCAGAGCAATAGTACAGCATATAGGTCTTTTGCCTTGAACATGACGAATGCGGGTTTGGTCCCCAGCACTCTATATTATCCCCTGAGCACTCCAGATGTGATCCCTGAGCTGGATGTGGCCTAAAAAATAATGCCTAATGGGTAAGCATCACAACAAAATAACTCACCAATTAAAAATTTACTAAGTCTGCAAAAGAATCTCATAGAGTTTAACACATTTGTTATAGGCTAAGCAGAAAAGCAGAGATTAATAAGACACTAAGAACCCTTGGAAGAGAAAAAGTAGACTAATGCAGAGAATTTTTTATGTGGGTTATGGAATTTCCAAGAATTTCAATAACTGAGGTATTCCACAGATGACCAGCAGGAAGGACGAAGAGTTGAGCAAAGTTTACCTCAGAATGGATTTCAGGGAATATCTCCTGTCAGTGGTTGTTCCCCCAGCTTTAAACTATCCAACAGACAAAATATCCTTGAGAAAGGCATGCTCCCCAAACTTATTACAAACCACGTTGGAAAAACAATGTTGTTCTAGAATAGGTTCAGTAATGTTTTCTTGAGTACTGCCTTTTCTAATATTTAGTCAATAGCATTGCCACTGGAGTTAGACCATATCAAATGGTTAGGTTAATGGTTTTTAGTCAGGACTCATAAATACAATATATAATATAATGTATATTTATATTATAGTATATATAATATTCATATTATATAATATTTATATTATATTGACATTATATTTATTCTTTATATATTATATAATTATATGTTATAGTTATAATTATGTGTTATAATATAATATATAATTATCACTGTATCACTGTCCTCCCATTGTTCATCGATTTGCTCAAGCGGGCACCAGTAACATCTCGCAACAAATTGTGAAACTTGTTACTGTTTTTGGCAAATAGAATATGTCACAGGGAGCTTGCTAGGCTTTGCTGTGCTGGCAAGATACTCTCGGTAGTTTGCTGAGCTCTCTGAGAGGGACGGAGGAATCAAACCAGGGTCGGCCACATGGAAGGCAAATGCCCTACCTGCTCTGCTATCACTTCAGCCCATATAATTATATAAATATAGATGATGACTTTTTGTCATCATCATTATCATTTTTATTATTATCTCTGAGAGATTTATATAAGATAATATCACCATCAACTATCTGAAAAAACAGGGATGTGATTATTCCTCCCATATTCCTCTCACATTTAGCTCATTTACAACAGGATTAGATATTTAAAGGTTATTGTACAGTAACTTAATAAAATTGATTTTTAAATGTGTAATATCTTTACTAGTGACCAATTCTTTTTATTATTGAATCACCATGTGGAAAGTTACAAAGTTCTCAGGCTTATGTCTCAGTTATACAATATTAAAACACCCATCCCTTCACCAGTGCCCATATTCCACCACCAAAAACCCCAGTATACCTCCCGCCCCCGTCCCCCCACCCCCCAACTGTATAACTGATGAATTTCACTTTATTTTCTCTTTACCTTGATTACATTCCATATTTCAACACAAAACTCACTATTGTTGTTGGAGTTTTCCCCCAAGAAAGACAGCCCTATTACCAAGGGAGCATTTGAAAATTAGTTTTCGATTGCTGAGAATGAAGAGATATGTAGCCCCACTGCTCCAAGTACATAACTCTTTTTTGTTTTCCCCTTTTTCCTTTTCCTTTTTTTTCCCCCCTCACCCCCCTTCCCGCACCTCATAGTATGGTGGATGCCACGCTGCGTTTCTCCCTGAAAATGGGAAACAACCGGGAAAGAGGGATATTTCTTCTTCTCGGGCGGCGTGGGGCTATTGCTTAGTTCACAGTCCAGAGAAATGGCTGCTACTTTGATTACCTTCAATATTTCAACAAAAACTCACTGTTATTATTTGGAGTTTCCCCCTCAAGTCAGACCTGCTAAAAAGGAACCGTTTCACATTACTGACAATTAAGAGATATTAAGTTGCGCGGACGCAGCAGCGTCCATGCGATTTTGGATTTTTATATAAAGTCCAGGGAAAATTCTGCCAGAAATTGCAGAGCCCATCTCACAGTCCCAGTGCATTGCTGTAAGAAGCTGTGCTGGATGCCAAAATGTGTTAGGTCTCTGGAATCAAAGTTTTTAGGCGCAGAGGGTCCGTTTCGCTCTCAGCAGCTCTGGATTTATCTGGGCCAAGGGCGTGCCGGTTACACCCACTTCCCATGATTCCCTAGGAGCCCCAAGTGTAAAAACCGTATACCTCTGGGTTAGGAGTCTTAGAAGGTGGCTCCTGCCATGTGGATGTTGCTGCCGCCGCCATTTTCTGTGCAAAAAGACAGGGTGGAGAGGAAAGATCCATCCCAGGCAGCGCGGAGTTGTAGCCCAGCTCACAGTCCCAGTGCATTGCTGTAAGAAGCTGCACTGGATGCCAAAATGTGTTAGGTCTCTGGAATCAAAGTCTTTAGGTGCAGAGGGTCGCACTAGTGACCAATTATTAATGTCCAACTTTAGAGATGTAAAGATCCTTTTTTATGTCACAATCTGCTTTTTAGAAAACTTAGTTTTTCTCTTAAAGAACATACCAAGGATATTACAGAGTTGGCTGTAGTTGATGGAACTCTGGAATTCTAAAGAGAATTAGAAGTTATTTTATATTTTGGAAACATGCTTAGTGAAAAAAATGAAAGTTTTCCACCTTAGTGACTTCTAAGAATTCAAATCATATGAGGTAATTGAACATACTACCTTCAATATAAAAAAATACTCAAAGAGAAACACAGCCAATGTACTCTTTCAAAATATTTAGATTTGGATCCTAACAAATAGAAGCTAAGAAAAATGTTGGTTATGGCTGAACTCAGAAAAAGGAAAGTTTTGAGATGAAGAAGACACAATAAATTAGATCTCATAATTTTAGGAGAACCAGTGTTCCTAGTATCTCTGCTAGATACATTAGTTATAATGTAGCTGGTAGCAAGTCTTTGGAGGAGTTATAAAATGAAAGCTATCTGATTTAGGAGTAAAGGACCTTTGAAAAAAATTACTTTTATCTGAGAGATAGTTTGACACTTGGGCACTGATGAAAGAAAGTACCTGATCATGGGTAAAATAACACATCACGAACTGACTGCTATAAGATCAAATTATTGAGGAATCAGTCATGAGTCCTCACATAGAAATTGTGCACATGGCACTGAGACTGAGAAGTTCTCAAGGTACAATTTAATGAGCAAGATATTCACATTTCTAATATGCCTAAGTTGATGCACTGTCACTCCCCTGCTCTCTACGTCAACATCTCCTGGAGAGTTCCCTGCAACGGAACATTTGAAGAGGGGAAAGTCTGTAATAGACATGGCCCTTCACATTATGTGGCCATCTACTGGCAGTGGATTTCTGCAGTGCTCTATATTTCTGTTCCAGGATGATATCTTTGAGTGTGGAAAAGGAAAAATCTTCTAAATGGGGAGAACTTCATTTGTCACTTTCTATAAAAGTGATTTTATGCAGAATGTAGAGAGTTCACAATTCAGTCTATTGGTGGATGTGCAGAAAAATAATGAAGGCAGATTGGTGAAGAACTAGTCAGAGGAGATAGGTGAAGTTGTTTGATCTAACAACTTACATAACTCACGTGACTTATGTAAATACTCAAAGCTTACAATCAATTACAACCACCGGAGATAATGTGTTTTGCCATAATTTTCACTACCAGGTAATGCAACCATGAGTCCAATAGTCATTTTTCTCATGGGTAGTATTGATTTGAAAAAATTCATTTAATACTTGTAGGTTGCAATGTTATGTTCAAATCACATATTTTTGCTAGAATTATTATGTTATCCTAATGTCTTTTTCCTTTGTTGTAAATTACTATTTTTTTCGAAATGATGCTTCTTTTCCATTTTTTTAAATTATAGTTTAGGCAATACAGTTAAATATCATTAAAATTTATGGTTTTGATGTACAAAGTTACTGCATATTCACAACCACCAAAGTATCCATAATCCTGTACCACTATGTTTTTATTGTCCTACTGCTTGCGAATAGCTAGGATATTAGTCTTGGATAGGATGTTGAGGAAACGAGTTAGTGGCAGCCACTGGCGATGAGGCCACGCCCACTTTTCTTAGCCACGCCCCCTGCCGATTATGCCACGCCCATTTCCCACAACCCGGCATTGGTCAACGGGCTGGGGTTGGCTTGCCGACCACTCGGCCACTTGGCCGGCAGTCCGCAGGGGAGGGAAGCGCGGGGTGCTCCTGTACCACTATGTTTTTTTAAAAAAATAAATAAATATAATAGTTTAGGTCACATGTCTTCCATAGTGCTAGCGTTTATAATTTGTCTTTTATAGTTACCTCACCTTGCCACCACCAAAATGCCCAAAACCCTCAACCAATGTTTCTCAGATACTTCTAATTCACCTCATCATTCCCTCCCACCCACAAACCTTTATTTGATACTTTCAGTTCATTAATCTAGAATGAAGTGTTTGTTATTATGTGATACTGTTTCTCTTGTTTTATTTCACAGATTAGTTTTCATCCTTCTCCCTCAGACTTATTTCACTTAACATAATATCTCAGTTCCTTCTGAGTTGGAGTCAACTGCAAGAGTTCACCTTTTATTGTAGTTGCATAGTATTCCATTGTATATGTGCTACAGCTTCTTTATCCTTTCATCTGTCACTGTACATTTGGTTGTTTCTTTATGTTGGCTATTGAACTCAATGCTGCAGTGAATATGGGTGTGAATAGCTTGTTGAAAGTTAATTATTTTTTTATCTTGTGTGGAGATGCTAAGAAATAGAATTACTGAGTCAGATAAAAGCCCATGTATTTTTCTAAGAAATCTCCAGGTTTTTACATAGAAGCTAAACCAGATAACATTCACCCCAACATCTGACTGAGGGTTTGTATTTATTTTTACCACATTCTCATTTGTGCTTGTTGTTTCCAGTCTTTTTTGAAATATGCCAATCGCACTGATGTAAGTCGCTATCTTATTGTTATTTCAATTTGCATTTTCATAACAAGTGACAATGAATACTTTTTCAGTTGCCTGGTTGTTTTCCAAATGTCCTCCTCTCTGTTCATTTCCTCTCCCTATTTTATAAATTTATATATTGCATAATATGCAATACTCTTAATGGCAGAATTTCACACATAAAACATCCCTGCAGTACACCTCCACCAAAGTTTTTGTTTTGCTAACCATTGTCCCAGTGTCCCCCTGCCCTTAATTTAACCCTCCACCATCTTATTGCCTTCCCCATCCATCCTGTTATGGCAAGCTTCTATTAAAACTAAGTTCTCAGTTTCTGTTGCCTTGAAACATTTGTTATTGCCTTGCTATATTTCTTTATATTTCATGTCTGAGAGAGATCATTCTGTACCCTGTCCCTCTTCTGACTAACTTCATTCAACATAATGCTCTTGAGACCTATCCATGTAGCAAGAAAGTGCATGATTTCATCTTTTCTTATAGCTGGGTAATATTCCATTATGTATATGTATCACGGTTTCTTTATCCAGTTATCTGTTCTTGGGTGCCTGAGTTGCTTCCAGATTTTGACTATTGTGAACAGAGCTGCAATGAACATAGGAGTGTAAATGTCTTCTCTGAATAGAGTTTTTGTGAGGTAAAGTGGCTGGCTATAAAATCACTATGCAGAAAACCACAAGTTTTCTATATGAAAATAACTGAATAGAAGACAGAAATATTGAACTATAAGTGATATGATTAAAAAGCTATTTACATTTATCAGGAGTAATAAACTTTTCATGAATAGCCAAAGCAAACTCTACGAAAAAGAAAGATGGGAGCCATCACTCTCCCCAATTTTTTATTAGACTATAGACTGTAGTAACATAAACAACATGGTACTAAAACAAAAACACATTCTCAATAGAATAGAATTTAAAGTACAATAGAATAGAATTTAAAGTACAGAGACATATCCTCAGATATGTACAGTTAATCTTTAACAAAGGGGCGGAATGGTATAAAGTGAAGCAAGGAAACAAAAGGTGTTGAAAAAATTCGTTGAACACACGTTAAAAAAGTGAATTTGGCCCCTTTCTAACACCACGCACTGTAGAAGTGTAGCACTGTCGTCCCATTGTTCATCGATTTGCTCCAGCGGGCACCAGTAACGTCTCCATTTTGAGACTTGTTGTTACTGTTTTGGGCAAATCAAATACAGCACAGGTAGCTTGCCAGGCTCTGCCATGCGGGCAGGATACTCTCGGTAGCTTGCTGGGCTCTCAGAGAGGGATGGAGGAATAGAACACAGGTGGGCCGTGTGCAAGGCAAACACCCTACCCACTGTGCTATCGCTCCAGCCCAATACCAAGCACAAAAATCAAATCAAAATGGACCAAAGACCTTAATATCATGTCTGAGTCCATAATTAAGGACAACATAGGTAGAACACCTCATGACATTCAAGCTAGAGCCATTGTCAGAGATTTAATACTACTGGCTAAGCATATGGGAGCAAAGATAAGCAGGATTATATCAATCTAAGAAGTGTGTGCACCACAAAGGAAATTTTGAGCAGAATATGAACACAGTCCATAAATCGCTGTATCACTGTATCACTGTTATCCTGTTGTTTATCTGTTTACTCGAGTGGGCACCAGTAACGTCTCTATTCCTCCCAGACCTGAGCTTTTAGCAGCCTCTCCTTACTCGTCTTTCCCAACAATTGACGGCTCTTTCAGGATAGGGGAATGAGACCTATAGTTACTGTTTTGGGAATATAGAATACACCGTGGGTAGCTTGCCAGGCTCTGCCCATGGATACTCTTGGTAGCTTGCAGGGCTCTCCAAGAGGTGTGTGTGTGTGTGTGTGTGTGTGTGTGTGTACACACAGTATATATTATATATAATATATACACACAGTATATATTACATATATATAGTGTGTATATATATGTGTGTGTATATATACACATATGTATATATACAGTCCATAGAATGGGAAAAAATATTTGCTTACCAATCAGGAAATAAAGGACTAACATATAATATGTATGAAGCACTGATAGAACTTTACAAGAAAAAAAGTAACAAATCTCATCGAAAAATGGGGCAAGGAGGTTCGCAGAAACATCCTCAAAGAAGATATCCAAATGGCCAAAAGAAAGTGCTCTGCATAACTTATTGTGAGGGAAATTTCAAAATAATAATGAGATATCACCTCCCACCAGATAGATGGGCATACATCAAAAAAAGTACAAAAGCATGGATGTGAGGAAAAAGGGACTCTCATTCACTAAGGGTGGGAATGTTTTCCAGCCCTTTAGAAAACAAATGGACACTTCTCAAAAATCTTTGAATTGTATTTCCATATGAGCCAGCAATTCCACTTCTTGGCGTTCAAATTTTTGTTACTGACCTTTGTGAATGATTTACATATTTTGGATAATAATCTTTTAATCCTATGTAGTGTGCAAATGGGTTGGAGTGATAGCACAGCAGGTAGGACATTTGCCTTGCATGCAGCCGACCCAGGCTCGATTCCCCTGCCCCTCTCAGAGAGTCTGGCAAGCTACCAAGATTATCCCGCCAGCACAGTAGAGCCTGGCACGCTACCCATAGTGTATTTGATATGCCAAAAACAGTAATCTCACAATGGAAACGTTACTGGTGCCTGATCAAGCAAATAGATGAGCAACGAGATGACAGTGACAGTGACAGTGATGGTGTGCAAATACATTTTTCTATTTCATAGGATGGTTTTTAATTGTAATCACAAATTAATTTAAAATTAATTTAAAAATAATTTAATTTCTTTTGCCAAATAAAACCTTTATAATTTGATGTAATTCCACTTGCTTTTTGAAAATTCTTTGTCAATGAAATCAAATCATGGGGGAAAACTGGCATTCTCACTTTTAGCCATTTATTTGCACTGCCAGGGATTGAATCAATGGACTCATGAGGGCAAAGCTGAGCCATATCTTTAGTCTCAAAATAAATGTTTAAATCCTAGCCCCTGTCACTGCAGATATGATTTTATTTGGAAAAGTATAATGTGTAAATATAATTGGTGTATGATTTACACGATAGCATACTGTATTAGGGCCCAAATCCAATACCACTTCTTGTCTTATTAGAAGAAACCCTGCAGAAGATGCGATGTGGGAGCAGAGGCAGTGATCTGAGCAATGTGTCTCTTTGCTCAAGCACCAGCAAACATTGCCAGGCATAACCAGATGATCAAACAGGAAGTATTTGGGGGGCTGGAGAGATGGGATAGTGGGTAAGGCACTTGCTTTGCATGCAGCTGACTCAAATTATTCAACCCTGGGTGTGTAATCTCCAGGCAGCTAGGCAAAACCCCAGCGGTTGTCCCTCTTGCTGCCTGTGTTCTGCGGACTTGGGCCACTTTCCCAGCCTGGATGACCATGGGCAGACGAAGGAGGAAACAAGGGCCAAGGCTGTTTGGTGATCACTTGCCATTTACTCCTTTCTCCCCACGCCCCTGTCCCAATCTCAGTAAGCTCCCCATTGTAGTCTCACACTGCCCCTCATTCCCGTCTCCTCCTATCCCTCCTGCTCATCACCCCATGCTCCCCCTCGTAGCCACATCTCTTGTCTCCATGTGCTTCTGCATTCTTCCCCTACATTTTTTTCCCCTCTGTCCTTCTTTGCTAGTCTTTCCGCATTTCATCTTGCTGCCCTGGACTCTCTCTAGTCTCTCACCAACTCCCAATCACGGCAGTAGCAACCACACATCTGTCTGGTAGCACAATCAACATGTCAAAAGCCCTTCCTGACTGCAAATCAGGCTCAGCGAGGGAAATACCACCTAAGGGTGTTTCTTCTCTCCTTAGTCCAATAACATAATTAACATCTTATTTAACATCTTAAATCTACCACTTAATATTAGTTATTATAAGTCCTTAATTTCTTTCCATAGTTAATTCAGAGTAATGTCCTTTTTGTATGGACACAGTAAGAGATACATTGAGTTTGTAAGGTGGTTCTCCTGGGGACATCTTGCTATAGATCTCAGACTACAGTGCTCAGGTCAAATTAATCTTTTCTAACCCTAGTAGGGCCCTATTCCAGTTATTACTTTTTGGATCATGACAGAATTTGTCCATGACCATGCTCTTAACTTATGTATTATGTATTATGGCACTTTTGCCTGACCCATTTTGATGCTAGGGTAGCTCACAGCTTGCCCTGGGTCTATCCAGTCCCTTGTTGGGACCCTGCATTTGGGGTGCTAGAAAGTAAGGGCAACTGAGGCTTAAGTGGAGAGAACAGGTGCTTAGGAGTTAATATCATTTGAGTTAATTGACTCCCTCCCAAGTTACAGAAGCATAGCATTAACTGTCTCTCTATATCTATACAAAAATGACATTGCTTTGAATTGACTATGCAAAGGACTTAAGGAGAAGAGAAAAGCAATATTTACAAGTTACCAGAGCACAAAAAGAGAGGTTATAAGTAAACACAGAGGGATGGGAGCACTGTGATGGGAGTAACTCAATAAACCTAAGCTCTCTGTGACAAGGCAGAATGGACAAATTAATGTTATCCTATATCTCGCACCCCATATGTTCCTCTCAAGCTCTGCAAGGAGTGATTCCTGAGTAAGCCCCAAGCTTAGGTGGGCATTGCCCCAAAACAAAAAGTCAAAATAAAACATTGAAAAAAAAAAGAATTTTTCTCTAGACAAGTGTTCCTCATATGAAAATTAATCTTTCTGGATATGATTAATAAAACATAAATTTATGATAAATTTGGAAATACAATGTATTAGTGTTTTTCTAATGTGTTTATATCTGCAAAGTGGCACCAGCCTATAGATATGTGGTTGAAAATTATCTCTTTGTGTGATTTAAAAAGATTTGAATGGGGGCTGGAGTGATAGCACAGTGGGTAGGGCATTTACCTTGCACTCGGCCAACCTGGGTTTGATTCCCAGCATCCCATATGGTCCCCTGAGCACCGCCAGGGGTAATTCCTGAGTGCAGAGCCAGGAGTGTCCCCTGTGCATCACCGGGTGTGATCAAAAAAAAAAAGCTAAAAAGATTTGAATGCCCAACATTCTTTGATTGAACACAATTGAGATGGACATAAGACCAAAGAGAGATTGGCTATACTTATTATTTGTATGCTTGTATACAAAGGAACCAGCACACATCAGGGCTCACTATATGATAAAGGCCAGGGGGAGGTCTTTAGGGGAAGAAGAAAGGAGAGACCTTTAAACACCTAGAGGTGAGGAAGTACAGGAAGTTGGTGTATAGACTCAATGGACAAAACAGATATCTTCAAGGGAACTAATGTTTCATTAATATGCCACATCTTCACCCCTTCAGTATACTTTTTAATATTATATGGGTGAAAACGTTCAATGGTGGGGTCCATCTTGGTATAAGCTGGTTCAGGTCTTGTTCCTTCTGAAGAGTTTGAAGAATTAAATATCCTCCCACAGTATTCCCAGGAGATATTCTGCTCAACAACTTGTATCTTAGGTGATAAGCTCTATTTTTTGAGATGATAAGAAAGGCAATAGACTTTCTGGTTACAGAAGGGTAGTGGGGCCCCAAATGCAGTCTTTATTTTTTTTTTTTTTGCTTTTTGGGTCACACCTGGCGATGCACAGGGGTTACTCCTGGCTCTGCACTCAGGAATTACCCCTGGTGGTGCTCAGGAGACCATATGGGATGCTGGGATTTGAACCCGGGTTGGCCGCGTGCAAGGCAAACGCCCTACCCACTGTGTTATCACTCCAGCCCCAGAATTCAGTCTTTATTCTATATCAAAAGGTTCCAAAAAATATTGCAATAAAGATTATCCACTTTTCATGTAATTATTTTTTTCTTTATTCCCACATTTCTAAGGTTTCCTTTGTCCTATAATTCTCAAATATTCCCTCCAGATTTCACTTGCTGGTTACAAACCTATAGTTTTAATTGCTAATTAATTAGTTTTAATTAATTAAACTGCACTAGAGCTGTTACTGACTGAATTCCACGGGACGTTAAAAGAATGTGTGGCCGCCCAACTACGAGATGGTCAGAGTTCTTCGTCAAGACCCTAAATGAATGGTTTGAGGCTCTTCATGCTCCTGGAGTGAGCAGATGCCATTGAGGTACACTAGCATGCGACAGGGACAAGTGGAGACGTTACTGGTGTCCACTCGAGCAAATCGATGAACAAGGGGATGACAAGTGATACAAGTGATACAATTTAATTCATCGTTTTAAATGTACTATATATTATAAATGTGATAAAATTTAAAATGAACTAGTTTCAGACTACCTCCTAGAACTTTTATTTTCCAGGGGGCAGAAGCACAGCAGGCTGTACTACTTCTGAGTCAGTGCTCAGAGTTCATTCCTGATGGGACTCCAAATATCCTTATGTTAGAAATTTGACTGTCACTGTCACTGTCATCCCGTTGCTCATTGATTTGTTCGAGCGGGCACCAGTAATGTCTCTCATTGTGAGACTTTTTGTTTCTGTTTTTGGCATAATTTTCAAAAATGCTATGTCAGAGAATATTGATATCAACTTTGCTTAAAAGAGGCTCCAGATAGTAATAAGAAGCTTGTTTAATTAATTTCGCCATTATACGAATTTCGGAAACACTTCATCTATAAAAGTTAAAGATGTCTGCTCCTGTCTGGTTTTTATGCAATACGTATTTAAGTGATAGCATAAATTCCTATTGCTATTCCAGTATATGTGTATGTGTATATAATTTAAGCATGTGTGTGTGTGTTGGGAATATTACTAAGGGAATCATACACAAAGTCACACAGAGGTTACTCTAAGTCTGGTGCTCCTAGTGTGGTGCTCAGGATCAAACATATGATGTCATGGATCAAACCAGAGACTCCTGCATGCAAAGCATGTCCTCTGGTCCTATGAACTATTTTCTCCAACTCAATATGTGTGCATTCTTATATAGGTAATGTAAGTTTGATTTTTGAAAAACCTGTATTACCAATTTGAGAATGGTAATTTTTTTTGAGGATAATAGAAATTATACCCATATAAGTAAGTTATACTGAGTGACAATTGCAGTTTTTACCTATGTGGAATTGAATTTCTTTTCTTGTTTTTGAAATATAGAATTGAAACTATGTGATCTTTTCAAAATACTAACAAAATTAGTGTTACATGATTGGATACTAGTTACAAAAAATAGCAGGTAATAAAAATGTCATATATTTTATAGACACATTTATTTTACCATATTTCTTAAAGTAAATGCAGTATTTCTCTCACAAGGCCATTTGTATTTCTTTAAGGTGCAATTTTTTTTTAAAGAAAGAAGGATAACTTTAAACATATTGTAGGATAACATAGCCTCAGGTAGTTTAAGTTTATTGAGTTGCTCCCGTTATAGTGCTCCCATTCCGCTTTGTTTATTTGTAGCTTCTTTCTTAGTGTTTTGTTGACTTGTAAATAATGTTTTTCTCTTCTCCTTGAGTCCTTTGCATAGTTTATTCAGAGCAATGTCCTTTTTGTATGGACGCAGGAAGACTTAGCAAATGCTATGCTTTTGTAACCTGGGAGTCATTTGACTCTACATGATATTTTCCTCCTGAGCATCTGTTCTCTCGACCTAAGCCTCAGCTGCCCTTACTTCCTAGCACCCCAAAAGCAGGGTCCTGACGAGGGACGAGACGGACCCAGAACAAGTGGTGTGCTACACTGGCATTGAGATGGGCCTGGCCAAAGTGCCTAATGCTTAACTATAAGTTAAGAGCTTGGTCATGGACAAATGTTGTCATGATCCAAACAGTTATAATTAGATTCGGACCCTGCTAGGGTGAGGAATGATTAATCTGGCCTGAGTGCTGTAGTCTGAGTCTGTGGCAAGATGTTGCCAGGAGAGCTGCCTTGCAAGCCTCAATGTATCTCTTGCTATGTCCATACAAAAATAACTAGTATTAAGATGTTAATAAGTGTTTGGACTAAGGAAAGGAGAAAAACACCTTAAGAGTCAGGAAGGGCTTCAGAATTCCCTTAGGTAGTGTTCCCTTTGAACCTGACTGCCCACAGGATGGGCTTTCTTGTGTTGATTTTGCTACCTGGCTGTGTGTAGCCTAGAGGGCAAGGTGGGAGAGACAAGTAGGGGGAGAGACTAGTGAAAGAGAATCCAGGCTGCAGTAGATCCAGAGAGAGGACAGAGCTAGAAGTGCGAGAGATGGGAAAGATGGAAGATTGAATAAATGGTAACTAATCAGCAACCAGCCTGGTCCTCGTTATTTCGTCGCCTGCCCTTGACCAATAGCCACACACAGCAGTTCCAGAGCATCGAACGCGGGCGGTGAGACAGAGCCGCATGGAGAGCCCGCGAATGCACATGCCCTGTTTTTTACAACACATAATCAAGATCTGAGCTCATTTCACACATTTGCCTGGATACAAAATTACTGCTAATAAAATCATACATTAAATTAAGTTTATAGAACATATAATAAAACTCTGGAATTTAAAGTAGATATGCCAGGGTTTTACAATATAACATGAATGAAAAAATCAATATTTAAGAAAATATGCCTTGTTCATATTTATTTTTTTTTTTCATTTTGGGTCACACCCCGCAATGCACAGGGTTAATTCCTGGCTCTACACTCAGGAACTACTCCTGGCTGTGCTTGGGAGACCATATGGGATGCTGAGAATGGATCCTGGGTCGGCCACGCGCAAGGCAAATGCTCTACCTGCTGTGCTATTGCTCCAGGCCCCTGTATTTATTATTACTTGTCTGTGTTTAATATCCTTCTTAAATGATCCTATTATAAAAGGCATTTATCTCATCACCTGAAAGGCTAAATATCACTGTATCACAGTCATCCCCTTGCTCATCAATTTGCTCAAGTGGGCACCAGTAACATCTCCATTGTGAGACTTGTTATTGTTTTTGGCATATTGAATACGCCACGGGTAGCTTGCCAGGCTCCGCTGTGTGGGCGAGATACTCTGGGTAGCTTGCTGGGCTCTCTGAGAGGGATGAAGGAATCGAACCCAGGTCAGCCGCATGCAAGGCAAACGCCCTACCCGCTGTGCTATTGCTAGACTAAATAATTAAAACATAATAATTTATGTTCCCTCACCCTTGTTCACTTATGATCTTTGCAAATCCTTAATCTCCTGGCTTGTTAATTACTGTGAACGTAGTTTGTCAAAATTTCACACAACTGTTTGAGGGTGGGATGGGTGGGAAACTGGGGAAATTGGTGTTGGGATATTGTATTACTGAAACTCAATCATGAACACATTTGTAATGGTCTATCTCATGGTGATTCAATTTAATAAAATTCACAGAACTGAAAAATTCACAGAACTGAAGCTTTTCTTTCTTTAATTGAATCCCATGAGATAGAGTTATAAGCTTTCCTGATCAGGTTTCAGTCAATATTCCTCCTGCCACAGAAACACCCCTTTCCCAGCCTACCTCTTTTCTTCTCTCTCTCTCTCTCTCTCTCTCTCTATGTCTGTCTCTCTGTCTCTGTCTCTGTCTCTCTCTGCATCTCTCTGTCTCTGTCTCTCTCTCTCTCTTTCTCTCTCTTTCTCTATCATTGCAATACAGATACTGAAAAGTAATCATATTTGGTCCTTCTCTCCCTCTCAGCACACATCTTCCATCCAGAGCACTTCCTTCCAACCATCACTATCATAATAGTCCTTTCTCTATCTCAACTTCCCTCTCCCCCAGCTCTTAAGGCAGGCTTCCAATCATGGACCACTTGTCCTAGCCTTTGTTTCTACTGTTCTTGAGTGTTAGTCTTATACTATGGGGATTTTTAATATACAAATGAGTGCAGTAATTCTGTCTGTCCTACTCTTTCTGACTTATTTCATTTCCTGATGCTTTTCATGTCCATCCATTTATAAGAGAATTTAATGACTTTATTTTTTCTAACAGCTGTGTAATGTAGATGTATCATAGTTTCTTTAACCATTCTGTAGATGTGTCATAGTTTCTTTAACCAGTCATCTGTTCTCAGGTACTCCAGTTGTATCCAAATTCTGGCTATTGTTAACAGTGCTGCAATGAACATACATGTGCAGATGTCATTTCTGCTATGTGTTTTTGCACCCCAGGGGGAACATTCCCAGAAGTGGTATTGCTAGGCCATATGGAAGGTCAATTTCTAGTTTTTTGAAGAATATCCATATTGTTTTCCACAAAGACTGGACCAATCGGCATTCCCACCAACAATGAAGGAAAGTCCCTTTCTCCCTGAATCCACACCAACACTAGTTATTCTTGTTAGTTTTTAATGTGTGCTAGTCTCTGTGGTGTAAGCTGACATCTCATTGTTGTTTTGATTTGCATCTCCCTGATGATTAGCAATGTAGAACACTTTTTCATGTGTCTTTTCACCATTTGCATTTATTTTTTTGAGGAAGTTTCTGTTCATTTCTTTTCCCCATATTTGATGGGATTGGAGTATTTTTTATTATGTTCTACTAGTGCCTTATATATCTTGTATTTCTAATCCTTTGTCTGATAGGTATCATGTAACTTTTTTTTTCCCTATTACATGGGCTATCTTTGTATCTTAGTCACCATTTCTTTTCAGGTGCAGAAACTTCTTAGCTTAATGTAGATCCATTTGTTTATCTTTGATTCTACTTGCTTGGTCCATAGTATTTCATATTTAAAGATGCTTTTAGCTTCAATGTCGTTAATTAATTCATTTTCCTCTGTGTAACTTATGCATTCAGGTCTGATATCGAGGTCTTAAATCTATTTTGTTTTGTTTTGTTTTGTTTTGCTTCTTTTTAAAAAAAAAATTCTATTGAATCTCTGTGAGATACAAGTTACAAAGCTTTCATGATTGAGTTTCAGTCATACAGTGATCAAACACCCATCCCTCCACCAGTATGCATTTCACCAATGTTCCCAGTATCCCTCCCACCCCACAACCCCATCCCACCCCCTGTCTCTTTGGCAGGCACCTTCCTTCTTACTTTCTGTCGCACCTTTGGGGCATTATGGTTTCCAATGCAGATACTGAGAGGCCATCATATTTGTCCTTAGTCTATTTTCAGCACATATCTCCCATCCTGAGCGATCCCTCCAGCCATCTTTGACTTAGTGGTCTTTTATCCACCCCAATTGCCTTCTCCCCCAGCACATGAGGTAGGCTTCCAAATTGTGGAGTGATCCTCCTGGCCCTTGTCTCTACTGTTCTAAGGACAGTAGTCTCATATTATATTATATGCCACAAAGGAGTACAGTAATTCTATGTTTGCCCCTCTCTCTGACTCATTTCACTTAGCATGATACTCCCAATACCCATCCACTTGTAAGTAAATTTCATGACTTCAATTTTTCTAACTGCCACATAGTATTCCATTGTGTAGATGTACCATAGTTTCTTTAACCAGTCATCTGTTCTTGGGCACTCAGGTTGTTTCCAGATTCTGGGTATTGGGAACAGTGTTGCAATGAACATACAAGTGCAGATATCATTTCTACTGTGCTTTTTTGCATTCCCCAGGATATATTCCCAGAAGTGGTATTGCCGGGTCATGTGAAAGATTAATTTCTAGTTTCTAGAGGAATGTCCATATTGTTTTCCAGAAAGCCTGGACCAGTCAGGATATCACCAACAATGAAAGAGAGTACCTTTCTCCCTATATCCACACCAGCACTAGTTGTTCTTATTCTTTTGATGTGTGTCAGTTTCTGTAGCATAAGATGATATCTCATTGCTGTTTTGATTTGCATCTTCCTGATGATTAGCAATGTAGAGAATTTTCTCATGTGCCTTCTGGCCGTTTGAATTTCTTTTTTGAGGAAGTTTTTGTTAATTTGTTCTCCCCGTTTTTTGATGGAATTGTAGGTTTTTATTTATTTATTTATTTATTTGCTTTTTGGGTCACACCCAGCAACACACAGGGGTTATTCCTGGCTCTGCACTCAGGAATTACCCCTGGTGGTGATCAGGAGACCATATGGGATGCTGGGAATCGAACCCGTGTAAGGCAAACGCCCTACCCTATGTGCTATTGCTCCAGCCCCTATTTTTTGTTTTTTGAGGTTTTTTTTTTTGGAGGTTTTTTATTGTAAAGTTCTACCAGTGTTTTGTAAATCCTGGATTTTAAGCCCCTATCTGATGGATATTGGGTAAATAATTTTTCCCATTCCATGGACTCTCTGTACTTTGATCACTGTTTCTTTTGGGGTGCAGAAGCTTCTTAGTTTAATGTAGTACCATTTGTTTAGATTTATTTCCACTTGCTTGGTCAATGATGTTTCATTCTTGAAGATGCCCTTTAGCTTCAATATCATGGAGAGTTCTGTACCTTATTGATTCAGGTCTGATATTGAGGTCTTTAATCCGTTTTTATCTGACTTTTGTGCCTGGCGTTAGACAAGAGGCCTGGGTTCATTATTTTTGCATGCAGCTGTCCAGCTTTACAGAGAAGAATATTTTATTTATTTATTTATTTAATTGGAGGTTGGGGCCACACCAAGTAGTGCTCCTGGATTACTCCTTGTTCTGCACTCAGGAATTACTCCTGGAAGTATTCTGGGGACTATATGTAATGCCAGGGATTGAATCTGGGTCAGCTGAGTGCAAGGCAAACTACCTACCTAGTGTATTACCCTTCTGGCCTCATCCTGACATTGATTTTAATTTTTTTTTCTTTTTGGTTCACACCCAGCGATGCACAGGGGTTACTCATGGCTCATGCACTAAGGAATTACTCCTGGTGGTGCTTGGGAAACCATATGGGATGTTGGGAATTGAACCCGGGCTGACCGCATGCAAGGCAAATGCCCTATCCACTGTGCTATCGCTCCAGCCCCAATTTAAAATATTTTTGTTTTACAGAATTTAAGTTGAGGAGACTAAGTTAATATCACTGTATCTATAACTGTATCACTGCCATCCTGTTGTTCATAATTTGCTCTAGTGGGCCCGAGTAATGTCTCCATTCATCCTAGCCCTGAGATTTTAGCAGCCTCTCTTTACTCATCCTTCCCAACGGTGCCACATTGGAGGCTCTTTCAGAATCAGGAGAATGAGACCCATTATTGTTACTGTTTTTGACATATAGAATATGCCACAAGAAGCTTGCTAGGCTCTGCTATGCAGGCAGGATACTCTCGGTAGCTTGCCTTGTTCCCCAAGAGGAAGAACTAGACAATAGGATGTCACGTAGCTTCAAATGCTTCTGGGAGCTTTGTTTTGCCGGGAACTTTGTTTTATAGTATCTGGATCTTGGCCGTTGATGGAATTAAATGACTCTGGGGGAAATTTGTGGATGTGACTGTCCAGCTACTGGAAAATGAGGGATCTGGGTGAAGGAGCCTGATCCGAGCAGACTTGGAGATCTCAGCCCCGGGTCCCGCAAAGCTGGGTTCCTCTGCTGGTTCCTTCATGATGATCCCAAGTATATCCTCCTCAGACTCAAAACTCTGGAAGGAATACTTCTACACACATTTTGAGGTTGACATTATACTGAATCTAAAATCAGTCAAAGATACTACATGCAAAAAAGAAAACTGCAAACTAATATCCTAATGAACACAAATTTAAAAATTCTCAATAAATTCTTGACAATGCATTAGAAAGATCAAATATATGGGTCCAGAGCAATAGGACAGTGGGTACGTGTTTACCTTGCATGCAGCTGACCCAGGTTCAATCCCTGACACCTCAAAGAATCCCGTGGAGCCCACCAGGAGTGATTTCTGAGTGCAGAGCAAGGAGTAAGCCCTGAGTTAATATAGTCATTAAAATTACCCAACAAAGCAGGAAATGAGAAGTGTAAAAGTGATAAAAATAGAAAAAGAGGACATCTTAAAAATAAGGAAAAAAAGAGAAAAATGGAAAAATAACTGTAAATAATGAGATTGAGAATAATAATTCGATTTAAATGTATTTTATATATCATATAAATGACAATCTCATCATATAGAAAATACTTTATATAGAGAAATAAGCATTTTTATGGTTAGAGAAATTCTGAAATGTGAATTAAGTGTTGAAATAAAGAATTATTTCAATATTTTATGTTGAAATATTTGAATTCTTTATTTCGCTTTTTTCACAAATTAAAAATTCTTTATTTCAAAATTAGTAAATGTCTGATTAATAATTTAAAAATAAACAATACTGCTTCTTATTATGTACCTATTATTGAGGTATAAAAGTAAAAAATGTTCAAAATAGGACAAAAGGAATATTTCTGGTTTTACAATGCTTTCAAGAAAATGAAGCAAGTTATGGGTGCCCAATATAATTGGGCTATTTTAATTAAATATCTAATACTGTACATTTCTGGTGAAATACATGCTTCCTTTCAAACTTAACAAAAACGTTATATTTAAATTTTTCTAATTTATACTGCAAGGCAAAAGTTTTTGTAAGAAAGTCTTGAACTTACAAGCCAACTCTTAAATAATTTGCATTATAATAAAGATTAAAATATTGAAAAATATTATAAAAGTAAAAAATATAAGAAGAAACACACACACAAGCTCATATACCATACACACACACACACACATACATAAACATAAAGAAACAGGAACAGTTATGGAGCGGTGCTAAACCTGACAAGTGGAAGTGTCAAGTCCTTTAATATTTTTTTTTTTTGCTTTTAGGTTACACCCAGCTATGCACAGGGGTTACTCCTGGCTCATGCACTCAGGAATCACTCCTGGTGGCACTCAGGTGACCATATGGGATGCTGGGAATCGAACCCAGGTCGGCCACGTGCAAGGCAAACGCCCTACCTGCTGTCCTATTGCTCCAGCCACAAGTCTTTTAATATTTTTAATAAAATATAAGAATGAGAACCAAGAGATAACAGAGCAAGTGATATGATTGTCTTTCATGCAGACAACCTAGGTTCCACCGTGGCACAATATATGGTTCCCTGAGTACCACCACAAGTTATCCTTTGGCAGAGTCAGGAGTATCCCCCAAACAACACAAAACAATACATGTGACAAATAATTTAATTACTCACCCAAAAATGAATAAATGATAAAAATGTATAAAGGAAATGAACTTAAAAAAAAGAAAAGCTAAGGTTTTTTTAAAAAAGTTTAAGTCAAAGCCTTATTTTTTTTTTCCTCAAAATTTAATCTCAAGTTAGAATAATCAAGAGGACTGGAAAAAAATTCTGAAAAAAAAATACAGAGAAAGCAATGAAGGAGATATATGAATATTTTTTCTATAAATTAAACCAAATCTATAAGACTTAAAATAAATGTCATTTCTTTAACTCCTCACTTATGGTTTTGCAAACATCAAGTATTATTTCTGTTCTGGAAATTTTGAGTTTCAAAATAAAATATGATTGTAAATTTCTTAGCAAATTTTCGTTGCTTACGTGGTATCATCATAGAGACCATATGTGATTCTAGTCATATAGAGTAGAAACTGCAAAGTGGCCTTCATATATTAAATGAAGAAATATTCTCCAAGCTGGTTCCTTCATTCTCTCTCTTTTCTCCTTTTCTAGAAATGTTATCAGATATAGAGTATTTCTTAACTAATCTTTCTTCTTTTTAATGACTTCATATGGATAGTCTCATTATTTTCACTGAACAATTTATCTTTGTGTTTACTCTTATGTTTATGCTTCATACTTGTATAATGCTTCTTTCTAAAACTTTTAATTTTATATCATTATTACCTTTCTTTTTCCTGCTATTTTTTTTGAAATCTTCTTTTGATTATTGAGACATCTTTTAAATTCCATTGAGAAATCTTATTTTTAATTGAAATACTACCTTTAAAGTCAATTATAGATATCTACACATTTTAAATGTTTTATGGTGAATATAACCTGAGGATTTATAAATATCTCATTGTACCACCTTCTTCTGTTTTATTTTCTACATATACTTATGATTTTTGTGCACAAATATCCTGAACTTAAGATACTCTACACATTCTTAGTCATCAAGATTTTTAGACAGCATTCATTCACCTTTTCCTACCTAATACACTTTCCGCAATTCTACAAGTGGTCCAGTTCTTGAACACTTTATGAATTATTTAAATAAGAGCCTTGGCAGAAATAATGAACCATTGACTCTTTCTACTATTTTATCTTCTTTCTAATTTCCCAATCTCTGTGTTTTTTCTTTTCTCTTTTTGCTCTTTGTGTTCATTCCATCTCTATATAATACTGCTGTAATTGATTTCCTGTAGAAAATCTCAAATTTCAGTCCATGATAACTTTGAATAAATAGTATTCAAAACATTGTACTCCCCAAATACATAAATACGTCTTAAAGCAAATCTCATAAATTTTACAAAAAAATAATTCAAAACAGATAAAATCAGATGATGGAATGTGTTGAGATATATGACATTTTTTAAAAGTAATTTCTATTTCTTTTTCTACACCTTACCTTCATCTAGAACTCTCCTATTAGCATAAATAGATTTTTTCTTTTTTTTTATTTACCTTATTTGAGAATAAAGTAACTTTACTTTGAAGTTAAAGTCCAGGTCCACTAAGCAATATGCACCAAGATGGAATTAGATGTGCAAGGGATTTATTGAAGGGGGAATTAAGAAAAGGAAGAAAAGTTTTCAGATTATGATACAAGCATTATTTTCTTCATTTGAAAATGTCAAGGAGAAAAGACTTGTGGAGAAGGAATCAGCATGCAATGCAGCAAAGCTCCCTGAATTCATTGGCCAATTTAATAGGGACTTCCCAAGCCAGATGGCTCTGAAGTCTTCAGTCTTTCACTCATAGAGCCGCCATGATGAATAATCATTCCTATGCTCTTCGACCTATAGAGACATGACCACTACAACAGTACAGTAGTTCTTATGGAGAAGACAAAGACCAATGAATTTTCAATTATGGTCTGTACAAGATAGTTAATTATAAAATTTTAGTTTTCTGTTCAATTTTTTCTTACCCCAACCATTGCTTAGATATCTCTGGAACAATTTCCTTGGTTTCTTCAAAAATCCAAAATTTCCAGGGACTCTCTTTTTTTTTTAGTTTTTTTTCTTAGAGCTTAAAATATAAAGCAAACTCCAAATCCTGTTGTAGCATGTGGTCTCCTGTTTGACTCTAACTGTCCAATTTTTAGGGTGTGTGAATGTGTTAATTCATTGTGGGGGCGAAGGGGGTCATTGTGTATGTGTACTCATTTTTGCTCCTTTTATGGGAATATAACTCCATTTTTCCCAGCTGAGCAAGATCTGTTATCCTCAATGTTAACTTTCTTCCTATTTCTCCCCTTCCTCCCTCCCTACTGCCTTCTCCCCTCCCTCCTTCCCTTTCTTCCCTCCCTTTCTCCCTTGTCTCTTCCTTCCTTCCCCATTTTAGGAACCATGGTTTACAAAACTGTTAATGTAGAGTTTCATACATATTACTCTCAGACACCAGCAGAGTGTCCACTTCCCTTCACCACTGTTCCAGTGTCCATTCCTCTCCCTCCCCCATCTTCGCCCCAGGCGTAAGTTACCTAATAAAGAACACTTCTCACTTTCTGTGGTCTGTAGGGATTTGTTATTCTCCTACTTTGTTTCTTTAAATCTCTCATGAGAGAAACCATTTTATGTACGTCTCTAAAAGGCAACACAAACTTCTCAGCACTTGGCATCGGTTTAGCGTTCATTTATGGTACTTGTGGTTGCCTTCTACTAGGTTAAGTTTGTTTACTCCCAGATTGAAAAAAAATACTTTATTAATTTCTCATTGCTTTAGAATTTTGTGGAATTCCAGGAAATTAGCTTTATTCATCTACATGTGTGAAAGTGTCACCACCTCCACAATTAAAAAACAAAGAGATCTGACCCATATGTGATTTAAAAAAAGAAACATAGTAAGGGAACAACAAAGGGTTAAAGTTATCAGAACTGTAGATTTTGTCTATAAAACTGAGCTTTACCGGAGAGTTATAGCACATGTGCAAGTTATATTAAATATCACCATATTTACATCCGTCACTTTTTCATACTTCATTCCTAGAAGAAAAAGAATAAAATACTTTGAAAAGTCACATCCTAGTGATTGGGAAGTAGAAGAATGTTACAATAAAATATTTACAAATTTATTTTATTCTGTTTGTCACATTGTAAGAGTTGTTTAAATATCCAGTGATGTCTCTTTTCTACAGTACAAAATCAGTGAGCCAAGTAACAATTTTTTCCAAGATATCTGAAATTAATATCATTAAATACAGCTTCATAAATACTATTTTTCTTATCTGGAAAATTGGTTCTGTCTACTTAGAGTTCTCTTACTTATTCCCACCTACAACCGTTTAATTAAACAAACAGCTAAAATTTCAGCTAGGTGCAGAATTTCCTTTACTTGGCATTAATGCTTTGTAATGGCATATCACCTGCCCCAGCTTTCTATTGTATGGATGTCAACAAAGGGATGTGTTGTAACTCAAGAATAAGCAGAAGGTTCTTTCATTGTTAAAAATCAAATTGGTTTCAACTGTGATTAGGTTACAGGCAGTTCCAGCTTTCTGATGACTGTGCTCCTGGCAGAAAATTGCTAGGTTGCTCTTTTTTCTTCTTTTCTGTCACCTTAACTGGGTTTGGAGGCTCTTATGAGTCCAGAGCAATAGAACTTATGCAACCACAGTTTTCCAGTGTGAATTAATAGGCCAGATGTATTTAGCAGAACAGACCTTTGCTTTTTTATATAATGTCATTTTAATTGATGTGAACTTCTTTATCTAGGTTGCAGGTATTGGATTACTTCATAGTTCTTTATTGTAATCAGCAGGGTGTTAATTTGATTTTTTTTAACTTTCAAATTCTGTCATTTTCATTGCTAGTTTCCTAATGAAAATCAATGGGGAAAATAAATGAAATCACAATAACATAATCCTAAAACACCCACTATTTTAAAATTCCATGGCCATTTTTTTGGTATTCATTGAATCATACTAGTTTGAAGTAGAATAATAAGCATTTTTTCAGAGGTATAGAATACAAAATACAAAACCTACTTGCCTATTGTATACATATACAGAGTCAGCATTCATAAAAAGAGACACTATCACAAACTAAACATTTAGAAAATACTTTTAGCATAAAACATAGATCATATGATTATACAATTTTACCAAGATGATACTTAGTATCTCTGATGGAATAAATTAGTTTATGTTTAAGTAGTTTTAACTTTACTGTTCCTTTGATAGTCAAAGACAAATATTTTCAGTAGCTACACTTATATATTAGACAATTTGAAGAAGGGAAAGATACTATCCATAACTGCTTCATGACAATTGTGTTTACAAAGTTCTCTGCTTTCTTCAAAATAAGTATTCTGGCTGTCTGTTTTACTTTGGGTCATCGGATTTGTCCAAAAGTATTTTTATGCCTCAAGAATTCAAGGTATTACAGTGATATACTTAACTGCAAATATTACAAGAAAATAATTTTCAACACTGCAAATGTAAAGGTAAGATTAATTATCTAGGCTAAACAAACATATACTTGTAAGTATTTATTCTATGCATATAAAAGGGCACAGAAAAGAGTCAGATGCTTCTGCAAAGCACTGACTTTAAATCGTTAAAGACAGCCATATATTAATAGAGATTTTAGTCTTATAAGAATTATAAGACTAATTATAAGCCATACCTACATGTATATCAAGTACAGTATGCTACAAAATAGTACAATAGTCATTTATATCTCTAAAACTAATATAAGTTGTAAAGCATACTTCTTGTGTTATCATATCCTAACTTAAGAAAATTTTAAGATATTGATGGGTACTAACATTTCTTCTTTATGACAAAAAACATGATAAATAATATTGCTTGTGATTCTTGACTATAACACTAAACATACTTTTTTAAATAGAGGTAAACTATTTCCACATAGCGATTAATAACAATGATAGTTATGCCCAACTCAATGTGATTTAAGTGCCTGCATAAAAATATAAATATTTTATGGATAAACCATTAACAGTTTCCATGTTATGTTATATAGTCTAACTGTAAAACATGAAATAAAATGACCAAAACATCTCACATATTTTTGACACATTAGAGAACTTCACATGCAAAAATGTTTAAAGGAAATAAATGCTGGGGAGAAGCAAGCCGTTTCAGAAGAGTGAGAAATTTGGACAGCTGGGAATGTTGCCAAGTCTGAGAATGTGTAGAGAAGAAACAGGCTTTTCATGCGTGGCGAAAATTTGCTTGTTTTGAGAGAGAGCACTCGTGTGTTTGGAATTTATAGAATCCCTATATGCAGAGTTGGTTTCCTTTGCCTTCCTACAGGTTTGTGCAAAGGGTATGAGAGTGAGGGAAATATTAATTGCTGCAGTTGCTAATAGTTGCTAAAAGGATTTGGGACACCTAGAGCCTCTACTAAGAGTAATAATAATAATAAATAGAGGTATGGACAATTTATTTCTTTGCCTTCCCTTCCCTTTGCCTCTGTTGTTGCACATTTGCTTGTGGTACATACAGGAGTGCATACACTTTAGTTGTGGTGCTGTTGCTCATGGTGTTGTCGTGCTTGCCAGCGATTGCTGTGGAGTTCACACACATGCTTGCCAAGGATTGCACTTATGACCATAGTGCTTGCACGTGTGTTGCTGTGATGCTCCTTGGCAATGTTATACATCAGCTGTGGTCCTTGAGCTCACCTGGCAATGATACTCTGGAGATAATATCAGAGTTCCAACCACAGAGCCTCTTGGGCTGCACTTGGCCGGCAGCACCAGGGATCAAACTCTGGTTCACACTTTCAAGGCAGCTGGTTTTTTGCCACAAATCCCTCTAGAGCTGCCAATACAACTCAATATTGTAAAACAGTTGCATTATTCATGAGGCAGTAATCTGCTAACAGTAAAAAATGTGCTACAAAACATATGTTTACAAAGTCAGCAAGGGACACAAAAATAAAATGAAGAAAACATAATTTAAATTAATATACAGCCATGCTCAAGGCTCCTCTCCACATGTTCAGACAAGTCTCAAACATGAAGGAACCGGCAGAGGAACCCAGGTGTACGGGGCCCAGGGCTGAGATCTCCAAGCCTGCTCAGATCAGGACTGGGCCTCTTCCGCCCAGATCCCCCATTTTCCAGTAGCTAGGCAGTCATACCTAGAAACAGCCCCAGCACCATGTAATCCCATCAATGGCTAACATCCAGAGATAATAAAACCAAGCTCCCGGAAGAGAACAATGCAGAGTCTCTTGCCCCCTGTGCCTGGATGTGTTCACCGGAGGGGGTGGGTTGAGTTTCCCTCCCTGTCCCAAGCAGAGCCCCGGCAGCTGAATACCTTATAGCCTAGTTCTCCTCTCTCTTCTCCCTCTTGGAGGATCTGGCAAGCTATGGAGAGTTTCCTGCCTGCATGGGAGAGCCTGGCAAGCTCCCCGTGGTGTATTCATATGCCAAAACTAGTAAGAATGATGGGTCTCATTCCCCTGACCCTGAAAGAGCCTCCAGTGCGGCACCATTGGGAAGGAGGAGTAAAGAGAGGCTTCTGAAACTTCAGGGCTAGGACAAATGGAAACATTACTGAGACTGCTCGAGAAAATCCATGATCAACGGGATGATGATGATGATGATGATGATGATGATGATGATGATGATGATGATGATGATGAATATAGAAAAAGCTAAAGCAGATAGAATAGTAAAATTAAGGTAGCAGATTTAAGTTTAATCAAATCAGTAATATTGCTATACATGAGAGCTGTTTGTTTGAGTGACCACCCTTGGCTTTACGCTCAGGGAGCATTCCTGGTTAGCTCAGGACAATGTGGGGTTCCTGGTCTAAAACACTCATCACCACTTCCAAAGCAAGCTCTTTATCTGCTGTACTATCTCTCTGGCTCCTGTAATTTAGTTTTATAAATAAAATAGTACAAATCCCAGATTAGAGTAAAAAAAAGGATTTAATTGAGTCTGTTTATGAAACACTCTCTTAAAAGTAATATAAGAGGTTGAGAGAGATAATACAAGGAATAAGGTTCTTGCCTTGAACATGGCCAATCTGACTCAATCTGGTAAAAAAAAAAACAAACATGTTACCCTGAAGACCACTAGGGGTGAGCCCTGACCACAGAATCAAAAGTGTGCCCTGAACATGTCCAGTAGCACTGCTCTCCCATTGTCCATCGATTTGCTCGAGCGGGCACCAGTAACATATCCATTGTGAGACGTGTTGTTACTGTTTTTTGGCATATCGAATACGGCATGGGTAGCTTTCCAGGCTCTGCCGTGCGGGAAGGGCAGGATATTCTCGATAGCTTGCTGGGCTCTCCGAGAGGGATGGAGGAATCGAACCCAGGTCAGCTGCGTGCAAGGCAAACGCCCTATCCACTGTGCTATCGCTCCAGTCCAGTACAACCCAAAAACCAAAACCTAAAGTAAGATGGGTACATCAACTGCAAACTATTTCTTAAATAACAATAACAAAAATTCCATATAAAGAAAAAAATTTAAAATAGATAATATTTTGACCGAAATCAGAGATCATATGCAATGCACAATTTTATCACAAGATTCTCATGGTTTTCTTAGTTTGGAGAAAAAGTGAATACAAATAGAAATATTTGTTCATTGATTTTCCTTATGGTTTTTCCTTGAGTTGGCTGTACAGTTAAAACAAGGAACAAAGTGACATATAAAAAAAATCTAGCATTTCTTGTAATAATTCCTTAAAGTGAATTTTAAGTTGAAGCAGACCATTCTTTAATCGTAAGGAGTGATTCTGAGTGTAGCAATATTCCCTTCAATTCAGATCAACAGTGATAACATCAAAGCTTACACTAAATTATTTGCCTTACCATGCCTTGAATGAATTCTCAAATGAAATTATGTGGTTTTAATTTATTTTGTTTAGATCTTTTATTGATTTAAATACAGAGATTTCTAATTAAGGGGGGAAAAAACCAAAAATCAAAAAACAAAAGACAAAGAGATATGCAATGGAGAGACCAGGGAGATAGCTCAAAGGACAGGTGTGACATGTTTTGGTCCCAGCTTAGATTTCCAATGGTCCTGAGCATCACCTGGTGTGACCCACCAAGAGAGCTGAATGGTCTCTGGGTGGCCACTGTTTGGGTTGCTCTGTGTAAAAACGATGCAAAGGAAAATATTAGCCAAGAATTTTTTTCTCAAAAAAATTTAAGTTTAGGGTTTTGACAAGTGTTTGAAGTGAATACCAATTTGGACTGTTCTCCATGGCACATAGATCATGGAATTAGTTTTGATTGAGGTAAATGCCTAAAGCTAATTTAAATGTCAAAAGATCAGTGACATAAGCAAATAGTATGCATCTTAGTTCGAACTTCTGCATGTGATTCCAAACGGGATCTAAGAAAAGAATAAAAAAATAAAATTAAACTCAATTTAAATAGATTTTGTACATCACAGTTAGAATATTCTGCTTTAATTTTTTGGCCACACCCAGCTGTGTTTAGACCTTACTACTGGATTACACTCAGGGATCACTTCTAACAGGCTCAATAAGAATATGGGGAATAAATTATTGAACTCAGGTTGAATACACACAAGGCAAGCACCTTATCAGCTATATTATCTCTCTAGGCCCCAATATTCTACTTTAAACAAAAACAGTGATAATTTCCTTCTTTATTTGCAGTCATCATTTTTATTTTTACATAATTTACTTCCTGCCCTATAATTCACTTTTGTATTTAAAGTTAAAACTTGGGTTGAAGCAAAATAGAACAAATATATAGATAGACAAATGGGTTTTTTCAAGGAGGTATCGCTTATATCTTATTTTAAAATATGCCAAGAAATGTGATTAACAATTTAAAGGAACAAGTGTTTTATAATGTTTAAACATTTAGTTTGCATTAATCCCCTTTGCAAAATTACTGGCAATCAACACATCATCAATTCACTTTTACAATTCACTTTGCTTTATTTTTCAAAAGGCAGTTATTTTTTAAAAATCTTTTACTGGGACTGGAGAGACATCAGAGCAGGTAGGGCATTTACCTTGCACACAGCCGACCCAGGTTTGATTCCCCCGTCCCTCTCAGAGAGCCTGGCAAGCTACCAAGAGTATCTCGCCCACACGGCAGAGCCTGGCAAGCTCCCCGTGGCATATTCGATATGCCAAAAACAGTAACAAGTCTCACAATGGAGATGTTACTGGTGCCTGCTCGAGCAAATCTATGAGCAATGGGATGACAGTGATACAGTGATATATATATATATATATGTACATATATATATAAAGCCCTAACAGAAGAGAATTATCAATGGTCCATGGAAAAATGAGCTCTCAAAGTTAAAATTACTGAGACTGCGAGAGGACGGGATGGACTGAAAGAGTTTTATGTATTCATCGCAGTGGAGATCATATTGGTACTTTATTGATAGTGTACTACACAAGCGCGTGAGCACACACACAGTGGAATATTACTCAACTATATATGTAATAGAATAATACTCAGCTATATTATAATAGATATATGTATCTCAAATACATATGAATCATTTGATATTTGTCTTTTTTTATTTTCACTTAGAATTAACCTTAATCTATATTGATCTGTTATAAGAACTGTCACTGTCACTGTCATCTTGTTGCTCATCGATTCCTTCGAGTGGGCATCAGTAACGTCTCTCATCTCATATATGCCATATGCCACAGTAGCTTGCCAGGCTCTGCTGTACAGGCGCGATACTCACGGCAGCTTGCTGGGCTCTCTGAGTGGGACGGAGGAATCGAACCGGGTCGATATAGCACAGCGGTAGGGCATTCGCCTTTCACGCGGCCGACCCAAGTTTGACCCGTGGTGTATTGGATATGCCAAAAACAGTAACAATAAGTCTCACAATGAGAGACGTTACTGGTGCCCATTCGAACGAATCAATGAGCAACGGGATGACAGTGACAGTGATAGAATTAACTACCTTTGTCTTTTTTTTTCTGCTTAGCATTGACCACCTTCAGTTCTATTCACATTGTGGAAAGACAAGATTTCATCTTTTAGGAAACATATCTTTAAGAGAGATATTAACACATGCCTAGACTTGTGGATTGGTTCGTTTGGTTTTTGTTTGAATTTCTAATCTATCCCTAGAAAATGATTGTTCCTCTACGGTTTGAGAAATTGTCCTTTTCTGGAGACACTTGCATTTTATAAATGTCTACACTAAGCTTTTCCTTGAGAACAGAAAAAAATTGCTACTGCTTTACTGGCATAATATATCTTAGAAATCAACATGGTAATTTACTATCTCTTTGATTCATATTTATTTGTATTGTTCTCCATTGTGAGACTAGTTGTTACTTTTTTTTTTTTAGTGAATCACCATGAGGTACAATTACAGGCTTACAAACTTTTGTGCTTGTATTTCAGTCATACAATGATCGAGTACCCATCCCTCCACCAGTGCCCATTTTCCACCACCAATGGTCCCAGCATCCCTCCCACCCACCCCTACCACCCTGCCCCACCTCTGTGGTGGGGCATTCCCTTTTGCTGCCTCTCTCCTTTTGGGTGTTGTGGTTTGCAATAGAGGTACTGAGCAGCCATCATGTTTGGCCTATAGTCTACTGTTTTGGGCATAGCAAATACACCACGGTAGCTTGCCATGCCCTGCCATGCAGGAGGGATACTCTCGGTAGCTTGCCAGGCTCTGAGAGGGATGGAGGAATTGAACCCAGGTCAGCAGCATGCAAAGCAAAAGTCCTACCCGTTGTGCTATCACTCCAGCCCATAAAGCATCTACTGAGACATAAACAAAGATTTCACATTGCACTATTTATTGTTGATATCCCAAGGAATAAATCCAAATATAAGTATAGAGAAAAATGGTCATAGGTAGATTGAGAAAAGATTATTAATCTTCCTTCACTAAGACTTTGAAGTACGCTAATGTTCATGACCTTTAGAAGCCACATCTTTCGAAGTGAAATGGAGTCATTGAGGAGGCATCAGTCTTTCCCATGGAAGGTCTTGGTGGGCTTTGGACTGACATTGAAAATGCAACCTCTCATTGATTGCAGTAATTGCTAATGTTATAAGCTTCGTATAAAGATGTGCAGCTTTCAACATTCCATGAAGCCCCAGAAAAAATATTACAGATAAATAAAACAATGAAAGTATTTTGTTGCCATCAAAAGCAAGGAGACTTGGGGTGGTAGTGATAGTACAGCAGATGGAGGCATTTGCTTACATTTGGCCAACCATGGTTCAATTCCCAGCATTCCATTAGCTCAGAGCCAGAAATAAGTCCTGAGTACACTTATTATAGTGTGAACCAAAATTTAAAGAGAGAGAGAGAGACAGAGTAAAAATGTTGTGAATTCTCAGGAAGAAAATTAAGGACTGTTTAAATGATGTGTTTGTGATAAAGATTATATAAATTTTTAAAAAGTGAAAGGGTAACCCATATAAGCCTCAGAAAACAAAATATTTAAACTATAGCTGTTCTAAATAATCTCTATTCATAAGTGAATTTCTTTTTCAAATTCATTCTAAACTGTGCAATAAGCAGGTGTCTCCCCTATAGTTTTAGTCAGTTCTCCACTGTCACAAAAATTACTTACTTCTAAACCAGAAATATAAACCCTTGAAAAAGAGTCTAAGAAACTGGTATAAATTTTACTTATTTGCAGAATCAAAAAAATTGATAGAAGAAAATCAAAACACCTAGAGATGATATTAAAAGACTATTGATTTATGGCTATAACCAAGAGTCCAACTAATCCCAATAAAGAAAGGTAAAATTCTACTTTAGGGCATACTATTTAATTATTCCATAAGGACTTGGTCAGTGTTTCACCTAAGGGCATAAACATCATGATCATGAAAATCTCCTGTGCAATAAATAATATATACAATAACTGAAATATCTATCTTAATAATTCGTTACCTATGAAAAAGTAGATAAAACTGAGCATTTTAGGTTTGGTAATTCTCATTATGTAACATTACATAGATGTTTAAAGGTAGTAAAGATATTTGCCAAATACACCTAATTTCTTTTAATATCACTCAAATTTAAGGTAAAAATTTCTATGATTTTTTCCATAACTAACCCAGTAAATCTTTTTTTAAAATAACCCTTTCTTTGTCCTAAAACATATAGTAAAAGAGCTATTTTTTAGAATTTGAGGCATAAGCCTGGATGGATAAACAAGGCTTGATCACTTGATCAAGATGGGAGTATGAGTGCTAAAAGATAGCGGTGGTGATTTAGCCACCTAATCATTAAAGTGACAACAGTATAAGTATACATAAAAGAATATGTCATATGTATAAATGGCTTCAAAATGAGTAAATTATGATGTTCCAAGCATGTTCTGATGGAAAAAATACTAAATTATAATTTTTAAGGCATAATGATTGTAATTTTAACCACTATATCACTGTCACCCTGTTGTTCGTTGATTTACTAAAACGGGCACCAGTAATGTCTCTATTACACTCAGCCCTGAGATTTTATTTATTTTTTTTTTGCTTTTTTTTGGGTCACACCCGGCGATGCACAGGGGTCACTCCTGGCTCTGCACTCAGGAATTACTCCTGGCGGTGCTCAGGGGACCATATGGGATGCTGGGATTCTAACCCGGGTCGGCCGCGTGCAAGGCAAACGCCCTACCCGCTGTGCTATCACTCCAGCCCCAGCCCTGAGATTTTAGCAGTGTTTTCTTACTCGTCTTTCCCAACGATTGGAGGCTCTTTCAGGGTCAGGGAATGAGACCTATTGTTACTGTTTTTGGCATATCGAATATGCCAGGCTCTGCTGTGCCGGTGGGATACTCTCCGAAGCTTGCCGGGCTCTCTGAGAGGTATGTATATATCTTTTACTGTATTTGGGATATGAATTAGCCATGGGGAGCTTTAAAGGCTCTCCCATGAGGGCAATAGAAGCTTGGTACCTTGTTAGGTTCTCCAAGATGGAGAACAAGGCTATTACAAGCTTTCAGGAGCTTGGTCTTATAGTCTGGATGTTGGCTGTTGGTGGGATTACACGGCACCAGAGGCAGTTTCTGGGTGTGGCTGCCAAGCTACTGGAAAATGGGGGGTCTGGGTGGAGAAGGCCCAGTCCCAATTCGAGCAGGCTTGGAGATCTCAGCCCCGGGTCCTGCACACCTGGGTTCCTCTGCCAGTCCCTTCATGCGTGAGGCTCATCTGAACGTGTGGAAAGTGGCTTTGAGCATGGCTATGGCTGGGTTATAATAATTTATAATAATATAAATTATAATTTATATTATATTATACAATAATAATTATAATTTTATATCATTTTAGTAGAGGAAAAATTCAAACTCTAGTCTTGAATGTAATGTCTAGGACTAAAACCAAAACTTTTAAATGGTAAAGCTTTCAAAACTAAGTCAATTATAGTTACATTATGATATATTTAGCTTTCAGATTTATCTTTTCAGGTTCTAAATCAAGGGAAAATAAATATTACCTTAGGCTTTCTCCATGTCTGCAAATAATTTGAATTTTTTTGCAAATATTTTGAATTTTACAAAACTGTCCTGTTTTTTAAAGTATTTATTTTTAGGTAACTTATAAATATTCTAGTTGAATGTAGATTATTAATAAATTTATGGTATAATTTTCACCACTCCCATTAAATGTAGCTTTAATAAATGTGTTTCTCTTTTATAGGATGCATAAGAATGTAAAATTGGAGAAGCCCATTTTTTTTTTTTTTTTTTTTTTTGCTTTTTGGGTCACACCCAGCGATGCTCAGGGGTAACTCCTGGCTTTACCCTCAGGAATCACTCCTGGCAGTGCTTGGGGGACCATATGGGATGCCGGGGATCGAACCCGGGTCGGCCGCGTGCAAGGCAAACGCCCTACCCGCTGTGCTATCACTCCGGCCCCATGGAGAAGCCCATTTAAAGCTGACCAGCATATAAGCAATGATCTTATATCACATACCTTTGTAAGTGGTGCAATTGTGTCATGGTTTTTTTGTTGCATTTTGCTTTGAAATTTATTACTCTAGTATTTACTAGCCTGTGATTTTAAATTAACTAAAGTTCTCATAATTATGTTTAGATAAATACAATTCAAAACATGATTATTGATGTGAAGATAAAGGAATAATAATCTAATTAACTTGAATAAGTTAAAAAAATTTGTTTTAGCTTAAACACTATACAGGAGCTAAATTAATGTTTAGTTAATAAAAGCATAAGAAGTAAAGAAAGTTCAAGTTAGCATTTTCATCACAACAAAATAAATGTAGGGTCGGAGCAATAGTGTAGGAGTTAGGTACTTGCTTTGCACGTGGCCAACCAGAGTTCAGTCCTGAGAATCCCATATGGTATTCCCAACTTGCCAGGAGTCATTCCTGGGCACAGAGCCAGGGGTAAGTCCTGGGCATTTCTTGGTGTGGCTCAAAAACAAAAAGTAAAAGAAAAAGAAAAAAGTACAGATATGCACATTTGAAAAATCGAGTCCACAATAAGAAATTTTGAAGATATACATTTAATTTTCCTTTTCCTTTTCTTTTTTTTATAAATTTATTTATTTATTTTTAATTAGTGAATCACCGTGAGGGCACATTTACAGATTTATACACTTTTGTGCGTATGCTTCCCTCATACAAAGTTCGGGAACCCATCCCTTCACCAGTGCCCATTCTCCACCACCAGTAAACCTAGCATCCCTCGCACCCTCCCCAATCCCATCTCCCCCCACCCCACCCTGCCACTGTGGCAGGGCATTCCCTTCTGTTCTCTCTCTCTAATTAGCTGTTGTGGTTTGCAATAAATGTGTTGAGTGGCCACTGTGCTCTGTCTCTAGCCCTCATTCAGCCCGCAACTCCCTTCCCCCACATGGCCTTTGACTACATTATAGTTGGTGATCCCTTCTCTGAGTTGCCCTTTCCCCAGAATGTGAGGCCAGCCTCGAAGCCATGGAGTCAACCTCCTGGTACTTATTTCTACAATTCTTGGGTGTTAGTCTCCCACTCTGTTATTCTATATACCATAGATGAGTGCAATCTTTCTATGTCTGTCTCTCTCTTTCTGACTCATTTCACTCAGCATGAAACTTTTCATGCCGATCCACTTAAATACAAAATTCATGACCTCCTTTTTTCTGACAGCTGTATAGTATTCCATTGTATAGATATACCAAAGTTTCCTCAACCAGTCATCCGTTCTAGGGCATTCGGGCTTTTTCCAGATTCTGGCTATTGTAAACAGTGCTGCGATGAACATACATGTGCAGATGTTGTTTCGATTATACTTTTTTGCCTCTCTGGGATATATTCCCAGCAGTGGTATTGTTGGGTCAAATGGGAGCTCAATATCTAATTTTTTGAGAATCGTCCATATTGTTTTCCAGAAGGGCTGAACCAGTCGGCATTCCCACCAGCAGTGCAGAAGGGTCCCTTTCTCCCCACATCCTCTCCAACAGCGGTTGCTTTTGTTCTTTTGGATGTGTGCTAGTCTCTGTGGTGTGAGGTGGTATCTCATGTTTGTTTTGATCTGCATCTCTCTGATGATTAGTGATGTAGAGCACTTTTTCATGTGCCTTTTGGCCATTTGTATTTCTTCCTTGGTAAAGTTTCTGTTCATTTATTCGCCCCATTTTTTGATGGGGTTGGATGTTTTCTTCTTGTAGAGTTCAACCAGTGCTTTATATACCATTGATATCAACCCCTTATCTGATGGGTATTGTGTAAATATCCTTTCCCATTCTGTGGATAGTCTTTGGATTCTGGTCACTGTATCTTTTGCGGTGCAGAAGCTTTTTAGTTTAATGTAGTCCCATTTGTTGATCTCTGTTTTCACTAGATTGCTTAATTCTGTGTCACCTTTGAAGATACCTTTATCTTCAATATCGTGGAGGGTTTTGCCGACCTTGTCTTCAATGTACCTTATGGTTTGTGGTCTAATGTTGAGGTCTTTAATCCATTTTGATCTGAATTTTGTGCATGGTGTCAGTTCAAGGTCTAAGCCCATTTTTTGCAGGTGGTTGTCCAGTTGTGCCAGCACCATTTGTTAAAGAGACTTTCCTTGCTCCACTTCACATCTCTTGCTCCCTTATCGAAGATTAGATGGTCATACATTTGGGGTTGTGTATAGGGATATTCCACCCTGTTCCATTGGTCTACGACTCTGCCTTTGTTCCAGTACCATGCTGTTTTAATTGTTACTGCTTTGTAGTAAAGTTTGAGGTTGGGGAGGGTGATGCCTCCCATCGTCTTTTTCCAAAGAATTGTTTTAGCTATCCTTGGACGTTTGTTGTTCCATATGAATTTTAGGATTGCTTGATCCATTTCTTTGAAGAATGCCATGGGTATCCTTATGGGGATCGTGTTGAATCTGTATAATGCTTTGGGGAGTATTGCCATTTTGACAATATTGATTCTCCCTATCCATGAGCAAGGTATATGTTTCCATTTTCTCATGTCCTCTTTTATTTCATGGAGTAGCGTTTTATAGTTTTCTTTGTAGAGGTCTTTTACATCCTTGATTAGGCTGATTCCAAGGTACTTGATTTTCTGGGGCATGATTGTGAATGGGATTGCTTTTTTCGTGTCCCTTTCCTCTGCCTCATTGTTTGTATATAGGAAAGCCATAGTCGAAGCCATCTACCACAAGCCTACGGCAAGCATTATCCACAATGGAGAAAAACTAAGGGCATTTCCTCTAAGATCAGGCACAAGACAAGGATGCCCACTCTCACCACTTCTCTTCAATATAGTACTGGAAGTACTTGCGATAGCTGTTAGACAAGAAAAAGAGATTAAGGGCATCCAGATAGGAAAGGAAGAAATCAAACTCTCACTATTTGCAGATGATATGATACTATATCTAGAGGAGCCCAAAGCCTCTACTAAGAAACTCTTAGAAACAATAGACTTATACAGTAAAGTTGCAGGCTACAAAATCAATACCCTTTTCCTTTTCTATATTAGTTTTGTTTCTTGCGGGGGCGGGGGAGCCAGACCCAGTCATGCTCAGGGTTTGCTCCTGGCTCTGTGCTCAGATGACTCCTGATGGTGCCCAAGGCGCCATCTGCGTGCCAGGTATTTAACCAGTGAAGGTGCATGCAAGGCAAGCACCTTGATCTCTATGATCTAGCCCCTTGTTTTTCTTTTCAAGCTCAAATTAGAAGGCCATTAAAAATAATCCAAAGCTTCAAGTTGATTTTGAAAGTTTAAATTTTAAAAATAATAGCTCCCAAATTATTGTCATTTCTTAATGCAGACTTTCTTTTTAGATAGAAAATTTGTCTCAATTTCTTGGTAGTTATGTAAGCATATAATACTTATGCAATTACTCTCTTAATCCATCCAAGTTAATCAAGACAGTTTTTAATACAAAATATTAGTACTGATTTATTAATATTCTAAGGGATAGGAAATGTTAATATTCAACACAGTGGGAGCTAAGATTTTTCCTAATGATCAACAGAGTTTGCAGTTTCATAATCTCAGTTTCATTATCTCATGGGAACAGTTGAAGTACAAAACAAAAACCTTACCAGTCCAGGCCTCAGAAGCTATTGTCCCCAGGGAACATAAAATGATTCTTCACTTTATAAAGACTGGGCTGGAGCGATAGCACAGCGGGTAGGGCGTTTGCCTTGCACCAGGCCTAGCCAGCTTCAATTCCTCTGTCCCTCTCAGAAAGCCCGGCAAGCTACAGAGAGCATCCTGCCCACATGGCAGAGCCTGGCAAGCTATTCATGCATAGAAAGGTCCTCTTACTCTAACCTTGTTGTCTATATTCCTACTTGCCTTGCCTGTACAAACTCAAGCTGTTAAATAAATTGTAAAACACAAGATATATGGTATTTGGTATGCTAATCTTACACAGCATCCACAAGAACCCAGAAAAAATCCGTAACTGCTGTAACAATAACAAATTATAACCTTGTCTGTTCATAGGTCTAAAATCTTTCTACCCAGAAGCCTGAGTGCAGAGGGCAGGGACTTGTCTTACACACGGCCAAGCAGGATTTGACTCCTGGCATCCTTTATGTCCCTTGAGCACACCAGCATTGATCCTTGTCAGGAATAGCTCCTGAGCACAGTCAGATGCAGCTCAGAAGGAAACAACAAATAACAATTAAATAAATACAATAAAAGTCTTCTACTTAGATTAATCAGCTCAGTTGATTTTTTAAACTTCTAAAAATTGATTTTTCTCTTTCTCGTTCTTTATCAAACTCCCTCCCATCTTCCCTCTCACATCCTTCATAAAGAATGCAATCATAAACACAATGCAATAATGCATTGCTAAAGTAAAGCTACAATGCCACTGTATTCTAGTTTCCTCAATTAGAAAAATTGGACAGGATAAAATATGCCACAAATTATTGAGAATATTTCATATTTGTACTATCCTGGTTTTCTTTACTTGAAATTAGCCAGTTTTAAAAAGTTGAAGCAAATTGCATGATTGCATGATTTCATTATTCCTTGTGGCTGTATAGTATCCCATTGTACATTCTATATTGTACATGAAACAAATTCATCACCCACTCTTCTGTCACTGGACCCCTCAGTTGTTTCCATATCCTGTCTGTCATACTAACTGCTACCGTGCCAGAGTATTTGAAAGCTCATTTTCCCTTATCAATTTATCTTTTAAAGTTGCACTCACTTTTTAACTTCAGAGTATAATAAGTATCATCAATGATTTCTACCTTAAATTTTAAAAAATTAAGACAAATACTTTACCATAGATTAACAGGTCACGTTTGATGTACCATTTCTCATGTATTTCATCTGGATTGTCAAAGGCAATTATCAGTAGATGTTTTGGAAAAACGCACTAAAAATATTTTCACTGTATGAGAGCTTCTAAATAGGAGAACAAAAATTAGTAATATCCTCATATCCAATGCTTAGAACAAGGCCTTTTGCATGAAACGCTTGAAATGTATATATCCCCTCATTGTATATGCTAATTCAACTTAAACAAAGTTATTAATGTCTTTCTAAGCAAATAAGAAATCACTATACCTCTAAATACTTTTTCTCTTAAATATATTTACTCTATAGGAACAAAACATGTCTAATTGCTTGGTAAAATGGTTGAGTAGGAGAATAGTACAGAAAATAAGGTGCTCACCTTACATCTGGCTGACCTAGTTCAATCCCTAGTACCACATATGGTTCCTGGAGCACCACCACCATCCCTGAACACAGAGCAAGGGGTAAGCCCTGGGCATAGACATGTGTAGAATTTCCCCATCAAATAAAAGAACAGGAAACCAAAAACTAAATTAATTTAGCTAATGACCCCAAACTTGTTTTCTAAATCTAAATTATCTTCTAAAATGAACATATAATTGAAAAGTGATAGATATATTTATAAGATTACATAACCCAAAGTCATTAGCTCAAGATTGAACTTATTTTCATCACTTCATATTTCTCTATTAATCTTTTAAAAATAGTTCTTATGCCAAATAATTTTGCAACAATTAATCCACATTTCTATAACAATAATGAGTCTGCATTAATCAAGTTTAATTTCCACAAACTTCAAGAAAAGTTATTAATATAATAATATTATGTAATTACATCAATATATTTATATAGTATAATATTGCATTAATTAATAATTGACAATTAAATTATTGGTAAGTTCTGTTAGTTTTATTTTATTTGTATATGTTTTACTAGTTTAGTTTTCTGAGGAATGAGCTATCTAGTGGTAGGAGGGATCAAAGAGCAATGATATGAGAAAAAATTAGAAGAAATCTGAATCAGCTTTATAGTAGTTCTTACATTAGCTAGATCTTAAACTAAAAGGGGGACATGTCTTTCATTTCACACTTTGGAATAACATTGCCTCAACTACATGATTTATCTGGAGAAAATTTATCTTAGAATAACCGTGAGATTTTAAACAGACCTTGGTGTTAACACAATATAGAACTGAAAACTTGCTCTAGATGAAGTTAACATATCCATGAATAGGGTTGGAGCTATAGTACAGAGGGTAGGGCGTTTGCCTTGCATGAGGCCGACCCAGGTTAGATCTCCAGCATCCCATACAGTCCCCCAAGCACCTCCAGGAGTAATTTCTGAGTGCAGAGCCAGGAGTAACCCCTGTGCATCACCGGGTATGACCCAAAAAGCAAAATATATGTGTGTATGTGTATATATATATATGTATATATATATCCATGAGTTTTATGAATACTAAGTGCATTATTTATTACTCATATTGCTATCATTAGAGAGTAAGGAGAGGCTGCTAAAATCTCAGGGCTGAGTGTAATAGAGACGTTACTGGTGCCCGCTCGAGTAAATCGACAATGACAATGATACAGTGATATTGCTATCATATAGTGACCATTTACATGAAATTTTGCTATATAAATGTAAATTATAATAATGGTTGGTGAGTCTTTTTTAAAAGATATTCAATTTTCAATTTCCTTACTCAAGATCCTGAAGCCTAAATTAAAAATTATTATTCTCTCAGAGGCCTCAGAGATAACTCTCATGAGGGTTTTGTCCATTTGAATTATACAGTTTATAATAAACTGACTACAACTAACAGAACTGCATAGAATTAGGGTATTTTAAAGTTTGTTTGAGTGTAACTTCTTTTACCTTAAATGGCAAGTTATGCTTGACTCCAATCAAAATTATACATATATTTTAAAGATTTCACATAAAATTTTTACTGTCGTCTTAATTGGTTAATAATTTTTTGAGTACAAATACCTAACATGCTTCAAAAATGGGAAAATGTGAAAAAATTCCAAAACATTTTTGTTTTCTAAGAGGAGTTACTTTATAGGAACAAATGTTAGTACAGTCACATTAAAGTATAACCTAATAGACTTAGCAGAAACTAAGTCTTTTACATTTTTGTATAATTTTTCTAAATTTAAAATTAGAAATAAACATATTTCTTCCTTATCTGAAAATATTTTCTAGAATTTTATCTTCAAGTAACCTTTTTTTCAGAAGGGAATATTGTCAGATAGAGAAAATAATGTCAATGAAAGTAAAGGTAAACAATGTTAATGAAAGTAAAGTTAAATATAATTCAACACTGACTAAAGCTTTTGTGGTTTGGAGAATTTTAAGTGATTTCTGAAGGCTTGCACAGAGTTTTAGGGATATTAATACGATGTTCTATAAAATAGTAGGCATTTGATTTTCTTCTGGTAGAAAAGTGGTATAAGCTATATTAAAGTTAGAGCGAGTTCAATGTAATTACCGACATTAAATCTCCTATGTTTATTCCATAGGCTTAAGAAAGAGAGTAGATTATCAATATAGCATACAAAGCAGATCTTTTGCTTATACTCCCAAGAATCTTTGCTCTTAGAGTGTTTATCTGCAAAGTACAATGTTTCATTTCAATGGAATATTTGACACATAGGCTCAATAGGTATCCCACTCATATTTTGCTTTAATTATGATGCTTACAATGTACAATCATTTCCTTTATTTATAAATAGCCTTCTTAAGTGAAATCAAAGTCTGACAAAGCTTGGATTGCAATGCATTTTAGTATTAATAGTGACATCAAACATTTACTCATTATGCTCTGTTAACCCTTTAGTTTCAAATTCTACCCATAATGGCCATACATAACCCACTTTTTCCTGATGTTCTAACTTAAACCAAGGTTGACAAATCTAAAGAGAGCCTCCTTTTGGTTTAAGCTCTTGGGCCTACATTGTGTTTCTGTCACAGGAGTGATGGTAAGAGGGACTAATTAAAAGTCCAATGAATGGGCCAGGGTTAAAATCACAGACTCTGCTCATTAACAGTCCTTTACCTAAGGATATTTCCAAAGAATTCTTTCCATGTCTGAAAAGAACAAAAACTGAAGGTGGGGGAGGGGCAAGTAATATGTTGAGAGACCCATTTATAAATAGTTTAGATGCAAGTATGATTTCTTTTTTTAATAACTGATAACACCAATGAAGAAATTCACCCCCAAGTTAAGCAGAATTTCAAATATTGCTTTTCATAGGCGTGCATAAGTAAATATGAATGTGTATATGTCCTTTAAAGGGAAGAATCCTCTCTAAACCCAAAGAGTAGAAAAAGAAATAGGAAAAAAATCAGAGCCATTTTGTTAATTGTCTTTTTCCTGCTGTTTCCATGGTAATGCTGGCTGCCAGACTTCTCTGCAGAGTGACAGTCCAACAATTCACACACTACACCCTTTCAAGCACAATGAATGGCCGTGAAAGAGGCCGGCCAGGCACCATTCAGGAAACATGTGATATCTACTCAATGCACTACCTTTCATCCACATTTTCCAAATTGCAGTTAATTTAATTCTAAACAAATGGCTAAGGGGTACAAATGAGGATTAGAAGGAAAAGAACATCTTGAGCTCTAATGGGGATGGTTTGTGCGAAGAACAATATAGCACTTTCTTCTGTTGCCAAGAAGGCTGGATGTAAAGATGCACTTTCCCTCTTCATCTGAGGCCTTCATTTAAACTCTATATCAACAATGAGAACCATGGCAGAACATTTCTTGGCAAAATAGAGTTTATGCAGTCTTTGGCTTTCCATTTGGAAACACATTTGATACAGTACGAAGTAATTTCATTTACTATGAAATAAAATATAAATCAGATTTTTTTACTGACATTTAGGAGCTACCAGTTTTTTATATGTTTACATTTTTCTCAATAGTTAGCATCCTTCAAATTTCAGTGGAGAAAAGTTGTGAACCATAAATTTCCCATAATAAAATGTAAGGAACTATCTTTATTCAGTCCAGAGCTACATGTGAGATGTATTTCAATGTTGTGAAATAAGCCATGGTCATTTGAAAGAGAAAAGTAGAACAATAAAGGGTAAAATGTTGTCCCTGCAAACTACTTAATATTACTTGAATGAAAGAAACAAGTTATCATTCATGTCCTTAAAATTTTTCAGATGACACTGCAGAAAACTTAGAAAATTTATTATACTACATATATGAAATGATAATTCTAATGATTTAGAAATATTAAGATGGCATTTTAATTCCATCAGAAGACTGTGTTGAAATATAATGAACAATTTGCTATTGGGTATAATAATCAGATACCAACCTAAAAATTTTATGCTCAGTATCATAATTTTACCCCAAAGTACATCTGTATAGCTTCTGTTACATTTAATTTCTAGTTGTTTTACTTTCAATTTCTAAGTGACCATTCTTATTTGTGTCTGCTGATCCAGGAAAAACAATCTCAATGAGTTTTCTAACAATGCTTTGTCTCCACTACAACATAGTTCTGTTTGAAATATAAGTATATCCTATCCATAAACTTATCTTCTTCACTCCGATGATTGCATAATGTTTTTAATCCCAAAGAGTAAATTGCCAGGTATCACATTGCTCTTCAGAGAGTTTCTGTGATTTTTAATTCTCTAGTAGTTTTACAAGAATACACTTTTATTCAGTACTGATTTGTCAGTTATTAGATAATCTATTAAAGAAATGAAACTTAAATGACTTTGCTTTCTGAATGGATTAGTCCTGGGGCTTTAAGTGTGCATTGTCTGAAATCTCTTCCAAGATTTAAATGGCCCCAGGATCATAGTTATTTCAGAGGTTTGACAATGGCATTAACTTTCTTTCTTTTTACTCATTTCGTATACAGTTTTTACCCTCGCAAATGTTTTGGACTCTTGGATTTGACAACCTATAGTTTGTTGAAATGCACAGGACAAAAGGTCATTTTCCTAAGTATAGGAGGTGGTATCAGATGTTCCGCTGTGAAAAAGGCTGTGTTTGATGCAGAGATTCAAGTAGGGATTCACTACTATTATTTCTTGAGGTTTTGATCTGCTAGATGAAAACCTTGATGGTTTTCTTATGAAGAGGGGTAGAAATGGATACTGTTAGTGAATAGCTATTTTAGTGCCAAGGAGCCTGATACTATCATTTGAAGACTGAGACTCAAAAAACATCCAGTCCCATGCAAAGGAAAAGGACATCTCTCTGTCTGAGTGTCTGAAGACCAGCATTTCTATTCATCCTCTCACCAGGCCCCTAACTTTGTTTACTTGTTTTCAAGTCTACATCCCAACATGCCTTGGAGATACCATGTTCTGAAACAAGTTGGGAAAAAAAAATCTGTGTTTAACCCTTGCCATGCCACTCCTGAGTGTGTTTGTATTTGCAGAGGGGAATGAGAAGAAGAGTAGTTGTTTTCAAATCTATGACTTGCAAACAATGCTGCTTGCTTTGCAATGGAAGCAAGATAATACTTAAAGCACACAGAAGTAGACTGAGGAGCGGAAAATAGCTGAAGATGTTTTATGAAAAGAAAAAGTTACAGAAGCTGAAGTTCACTGTTAAATGTTGAGAAGAAGCCAGTGAGGTGACGCTGCTTATAAAGCTTCACTATGTCTGGACATATGTCTAAATAATAAGTCCCGAGGATCTTTCTTTTTAAGAAAGGGAAAGTTCTTGAACTGTGAGTAAACGTTTAAGTATTAATGACACCATTTTGAAATCTAAAACAAAAGGAAGAGAACAATTATGAAGCAATTAAAATAATCCTTTAGAATATTGATCACATACTCCATTGGGATACATTATTGCCTCCCAAAAGAAGTTCTCAGGTTTTCAAAACATGGGTACTAGCATCTAAAGACTCTCAAAGACCCACAAATGATATGAAAAACTGAGAAAACTTGAGATAGTATATCTCACTGGCATATATAGAAGTTATATAGAAGTCTAACTGCATTGTTTTCTGAGCAGAGGTTCACAATTTAACCCAAAGGTCAACGGGTGACATTACCCAAGAGTATGACCATCACTGGTTTGCAGATTATTAATTAAAATCATGATGTGCTGCGTATGATTTCTTTAGTTTCCATTTCCCAGAGTGACTGGCATTGGGATTACCATAAAAGTCAACAAACTTCACTCAGACCAATAAATCCGGTAAAAGCAAAACCATGTGTCTGTTATGCATTTGTTAGGAACAAGTGTCCTTAACCTTCTCAAATTTCATTCAAGTAGAGAGAAGTCACCCAACTATGTTAGCTGTAAGTTGATGGCAAAAAGAATTCTCAATGACAAATTTGTGTTCACACAAAGGAAGTGCAGAGAATGAAGGCAATAGCTGTTTTTACTTGAGGAACAGATATAATTCTCGGATTTAAAAATGTCTGTTCTCAGAAATGCAACTTTTGGGCTATTGAAATTTATTTTGAAAAGAGTAAGAAACAGCGGAAATTCTTCATATTTACAAAAGATGCAGAAGAAACAAAAGGACTCATATAGCGTTGTCATTCTCCATGAAGGGAAATATGGTCCCTTGGACCTTCTCTAAAAATCCAACAAACTCTGACCCAAACCACAGATGTTTGTGAATTTAATGTTGTCATCTTTAAGAACAGTGTTTAATTGTTTCCCATCATTCAGGCAACAAATAACTCTTTTAGCAGGGGAGGTCAATTTTGCTCAAATTCTTTTTACCAACAAAGCACTGATATTCTTGTCTTGTTGTAGAGGAAACTATCAATTATCATGGTTTTTAGTTGCAAAGCGTTGATGTTAAAATAATTAAGATTTAAAACAGTTACAATTATTTCTATTATATGAACTTTTAATTCCTCAAACTGTGCTAACAATAAACATAAGAGAACCACAAACTCCAGATTTTCTAAGTAGCAATATGATTTTGAATAACTGTACAAAAAATAGTCTCTACAATGACTTTGTTTTAAATCAGTTTTTGTAATCTTCCCTCTCATTTACCAATATGCAACACTAATCAGCTATTGGTTATTTTGGCTTTTATTTTTTGTTTTTTCATCTATTAGGGCCTTCTGCAATATTAAACTAATACAAATGTACTGGAATATCTATGTTATTATAAATATTGGTAAAAATGTGAGAAGCTGTCTAAAGTAATAGTTTTCAGCTATCAATTCACTAGAAGAATAGTTCATCATGGCATACTATCCTAAAATTGATTCGCCAGATAATCAGTAAATTTACACAAAGGAACTTGGCTGTAAGTAATAATAACATACAGATACTCCTCCTCACATCATTATTGATTATAACTATGTTAATGAAGTATTCCTTTTCCTAGGTCATCCTCCAAGACCTTTTTAGAAATTAATTTATTCATCACTATGATGTGTTCACTTTTTCTTTGTATCAATTTTGTTTTGGTTATGAAGTCCTTCCTGAAGTTGTAAGTTCTTGCTTTTATATTAGTCTTTTTAATTATTCAAATAATTTTATCCCATACTATACTATAGTTATGATCTGGAGCGATAGCATAGCGGGTAGAACGTTTGCCTTGTACATGGCCAACCTGGATTCAATTCCTCCGTCCTTCTCAGAGAGACCGGCAAGCTACCAAGAGTATCCCGCCCACACGACAGAGTCTGGCAAGCTCCCCGTGGCATATTCAATATGCCAAAAAACAGTAACAAGTCTCACAATGGAGACATTACTGGTGCCCACTTGAGCAAATCGATGAACAATGGGATGACAGTGCTACAGTGTTACTACAGTTATGCTGTGAAATGATTATAAATTTTATTTAAGTCTAGATATGACATGGGAGAAAAACAATACACAAATTTGATAACATTTTCTTCAATCGTCCATTTACTGTTACTTCTGGCAAGGCATATTATTGCTAATGAGGACTGATATATATAATGACAATATATAGACTTCGTCTCCTATTTTATATATTTATTAGATGTATTTAGTGAATCTACTTTTGTTGTTGTTTTGGAGCCACAATAGCTCAGGGCTTATTCCTATTTCTGTGCTCAAGCATCACTACTTAGAGGTGCTCCAGGAACTGTGTGGGAGGAAGAGGATGGAATCCGGATTAGCCACATGCAAGGCAAGTGCTCTACCTGCTATAGTAGCTTTCCAGCCCCAACTGCCTTTTCATATTTCTACTTCTAATTCACTCCCTATTAGTTGCACTATAGTCCTTTGAGGCGATTCCAGCTGATAGCATGGAGTGTCAAGAAAAAAAAGTTTCCTTTCTCTTTCATGAGCTCTGAGTTCCGTTTTTTTTTTTTTCTCATAGTGCCATACAAGTTTTAGATGTTCTGCCAAATTCTCAGCCTTTCAGCATGCTCATCAAAAATGAAATAATATCTCAGGGGAAAAAAAACACAGAACATAGAACTTACATCCCTGAACTGAACTGCAGAGTCTTGTCGCCACAATCCACCGGTATTCCTTACTACATTTTAGCCTGTAATTTTAATGATCATGCATACTTTAATGTCATACTTTGCATGACATAGGGTCAAACTATTATAACATAGACAAAGAGAGATATTTTATAAGAATTTATGTTTCTATACTCTTTTTAGTAACATGTATCTTATCACACAACTTAGTTAAATCCCTAAGAAATTACATTTGCAAATTTAAAAACTTAGTATGAAGACATTATGCTACTTGTCAAAATGGGCCTGTCTTAAAATGGTTGAATAAAGATTATAAATGAAGCTTATACGCAAGGAAAAAATGATCACTTTATTGTTGGCTTTAGAGTGATTTTAATCTTGATCCCTTTTCTTTTCTCTTCCCTCTTATTCTTTTCTTTCCTTTTCTCTCCTTTTCTTTTCCCTCTTTTCCCTTTTTCTTTTTTCCCTGCTTTCGTCCTTCTCTTGCTCCTCAGTGTCTCCCTTTCTTCTTCCTTCCTCCTTCCTTTTGTTTTTCTTCACAGTATTATTTAAGACATGGTATGATCTAAAGATACGCAGCTAGATTCTTTCTAGCTGCAGCATTAGCAGAGGTGAGTATGGGCATCAAGATGACATGAATAGTGATAGAAATTAGGATGTAAAGATGCTAAATCTGCTCCTGTGAACAAATGGTTGCATCATCTCAACTCTTTCTTCTGGTGCCAGACCTATAAATAGCACAGCAGCTAGGGCACTTGCATGTGACTGATCCAGATTTGACCCCATTTGGTCCCCTGAGCTTTCCAGGAGTGATCCCTGAACTCAGAACCAAGAGTAAACCTGGAGTACTTGCAGGATGTGGCCCACCCTTCCCTTTTCATGCCCATCCCCCCAAAAAAACTCAACTCTTTCTTCTTTATCGCTGAGTGACTCATATTCAACTTTCTTATTTTCTGGTCACTCAACTTGACATCAATCTCATCATCTCTTACCAAGCTGTTTTCCTCCACCTGAGTTTAGGTAGGGACAATTGTCTTCAATTTGGAACTATGTCTGCTTCCAATTGAACCATAATTGTAGCCAGATGAATCTTTCAGATGATATCAAGACTTCAGATGATGTCACATACCTGTTAAAACCTTCAGTGACTTTATATGTCCCTCAAATAACTCTAAACAATGAACTGAAAGCAAACTTTTTTTTGGTATCTGGGCCACACCTGGTGGTGCTCAGGGGTTATTCCTGACTCAGGAATTACTCCTAGAGGTGATCTGAAGACCATATAAGATGCCTGGATAGAACCAGAGTCAGCCACATGCAAGGCAAGCACTTTACTTGCTGAACTATCTCTCCTGTCCAAACTGAGAACATTTTGTGGTCAGGTTCCTGATGACTTTTAGATTTTGTGCATTTTCAACAACTCTAACTGACCAGGGTCTTATTTATCTTTTGCTTAGTTTATTATTGATTTCTCCTTTCATTGGTTAACTTAAAGAACTCATTCCTATTTTTAATATCAACTTTTATCATGACTTCCTGTAGGAAGGTTTTTCTAATCACCAAAGGCAAAATTTTTACATTATGAATAGGTGAGAAAATAATAAAATCATGGGAAAACCAAATACCCATATATTTACCTAATTCATATGCAAAAATGTCTAACAAGCTCCTATGCATCTGTATGCATGCCTATACTGGTAAAATAATTATAAAACTATGTGGTATAACAATTATCAGAGTTCAAATAAAATGTATTTATAAGACAATGTATAATTCAATCTTATAAAGAGATTATAAGTAATACTCTTACTTTTATCACATCTGGACAGAATTTTATATCATCTGGAATTTCAGATGACTTTTCTATATCTATGTTCTATATTTATTTCTAAAAAATCACTTTCTGGAGTGATTTTTGTACCACTAGATTTGGGGTCTTACTTTGACTCAATAAGTTATGTTCAATGATTACATATTCTATTTCTAAGTTATTATGTAAGAAATATTGACTATGTGTTATGGTAGAAAAAATATATATATTTTTGGAGTCACATGCAAACTTTTGGAGGGAATATATGTTAATATGCATTTTCTACCATATTAGCAGGAGCCACATAAAATGTTTATAAAATATTCAGAGGTTAGGCTTTATAATTATATTTTTAATTGAGTCACCATGATATACACTGTTACAAAGCTACTCATAATAGAGTTTCAGTCATACAATGTTCCAACATCATCCCTCCACTAGTGTGCATTTCCCACCAACAATATCCCCTTCTCTCCAGCCATTGACCCCCCCTTCCCACCAACCTACCTCTATAGCAGGCACTTTTCCTCTCTTTCTCTCTCTCTCATACTCTCTCTCTTCCCATCCCCTCTTTTTGGCATTATGGTTTGCAATACAGATACTGAGAGGCTATAATGTTTGTTCCTTTACCTACTTACCTACTTCCAGCACACAGTGATCATTTCCAACTGTCAGTGCCATAGAGGTTCCTTCTCTTTTCCAACTAGGCTTTATAATGTAATGCCTCTCTCATTCTACTCCTCCTTTTGCATCAATCTCTTTTGCTTGAATATGTTATATATAAATATATATTATATATATTTTTCAGGGGCATATATATATACTCCTTTCATATATAAAAACTTTCAAGGAGCAAACCATTGTTTGATTAAATGCTCCCTTCAGTAGTGTCAGCAAGGGGTCACATTGTTTTAGACTTAGACATGACAACTCAAAATTTCTCAAGATTTTACCACTTGTTGCACTTCCTGTGACTTTCAACCACATTGTAAATCCAAATCCAATCCCTTTCCCCCTATTTACCAATGAGCAATTGCAGATGATATGTTGTTATTTCTGGGTCATCTCTTTTTCACTAAAAGTCTCTAAAATAACTGAAATAATTAATGATCAATGTAGGCGGATATATGTACCTTCAGAATAATGTTTTTAGACTCTGAAATTTTTATCAAAGTCTTTTTATCAAAATTTGTTTAAATGCCTATATTCACACATATGCATATATAGGGCTGGAACTATAGCACAGCGGTTGGGCTTTTGCCTTTCACTCAGCCAACCTGTGTTCGATTCCTTTGCCCCTCTCGAAGAGCCCGGCATGATACTGAGAGTATGGAGCCCACATGGCAGAGTCTGGCAAGCTACCTGTGCATATTGGATATGCCAAAAACAGTAACAATAAGTCTCTCATGAGAGACGTTACTGGTGCCCGCTCGAACAAATCGATGCATATATAATAGTCACCCTATTCAGACAATGATTTCAAAATAGGTACCACTATTATCCCTAAGTAAAAAGTAATAGGTATCCCAAATAGTGAAGTGACTTCTGCAATGCTAACTAGGATGCAGTGGAAGAATTGATATTTGAGAGCACAATATTTGGCTACCGAGTTCCTCCATAAGCTATCATGTCATCATGTTATCTTATGCTATGAAAAGTAGCACAGTGACAATAACATCACAATGATAAGTGTGCACCTTGCTATTTTTTTCTGTGATGTTCAAAGTATAGTTTGGGGGTTGTGCATATATAGCCAAAAGCTAGTGTAAACATTATTAAAAATATTCTTCTGGAAGGTGCTACTAAACAACACACAACTATCACTCACTTGTTACCTCTTTTAAAACTCAATAAAATTACTGTCTCACATAATTTTTTTCAATTTTTTGAGAAACTGCTCAATCACTAAGCAATAAATTTTAGTTTAATATAGCAATGCATGTTTTGCCAACTGCAATTATATTTTCAAATTATAAAGGTGTACATTGAAACATAAAATCATATTTAAATAGCTACACTAAGAAAAAGTTAGACAAAATATTTGTAATGAGGTTTTTGCCAATGTAATTTGGAAATATGAACTTTTAAGTCTATTAATTTGTTGACTTAGCCCGGGGATACAGAATAACATACTTCCTACTAATATTACAATATGGTGTTTGTTTTAAAATTTGAAAGAAATGGGAGGCAATTGGGAAATTTTGCCACTCTATATTAAAGTGAAAACTGGTATTTTTTCATTATTGTGATTAAAAATAAATATAGAACCCTGTCCTCTTTAATACCCCTTGGAAAAAGTTCAGAAATGGAACTGGAAATAATTACATTCTTGGCAGGGACAGAGTGACACCGTGTGGAATAAAACAGAACAGAGTTACCCCACCAGTCTGACAGGCTTTCTACCCATAGTGCACAGACTTAAACAAAAATTAAAGGTTCACTTGTCTCCCTGACCTAAATTAACTTAAAATTCTTCATTTAAAAATATTTATTCAAATCTTTCACAGTCAAGAAAGCATTTGCCGTCACAGTCATATCTGTAACATTTTATTAGAAATAGTCTATATTTTTAAAGGGGAACAAAGACTATGGTACCCATTATTATTCAATATGTCTGAGAAAAATATATAAGGAATACATATATATTTCTCCTCTTCCCAAGCAAATACACAAAATTTTAGTCATACTTGTGTATATGTAAATTCCCATGATCTGAGTACTTAAAATATAACTCCCAGATTAAATAATTGCTGAATAAACTTTATTCTTAGAAACTTTAGAACTCTCTTTTGGAACTTTCTTCTTTGTTAAAATAGTTTTGTAAATATTCACAGCAATGTGTCTTATAATAAGTCCTCTCACAAAAACCAATTACTTCTAATAGGGGAAGTAAGAAACTCCCCTTAGTAATAATTACATTTTGAGGGGACATTCGACAAAAATAAATGACCTAAGACACATTTTGAAGAAAAATCTGTATAGCAACAGGAATTAAATGTTTTCATTTATTTAGCAAATATCTATGGGACATATATCTCAATTCCTGCCCAAAGAAAGTGTAAGAGATAATTTTGTGTAGTCGAAGTTCTTGCTCTTGGCTTTCTAGAAGTATAGCAGAATGTCAGAGAAGTAGGGCACTTAGCCTATTCATCAAAAAACCTGTTAGCACTTATGCAAAAGGTAAAATACTTCTCCATAGACCAAGACTTCATATTTTTAAATAATATTTTCAGAAATAACATTTTAAATCATAAATCACAGGGCCATGGGGGACAATTCCATAGTTAAAACTGCCTTTCAAGAGGAACATGAATTCAACGCCTGCATCACCTACGTGTGCATTGTGATTCTGGCAGAAATGCCATTTGTGTTCCTTGATGTCACAAGCTATTTCCAGTTGGATGCAGTCAGTGCGATGGGCATCATTGCCATAAATGTAAACCTTGAAGAGAACACTCACGAAAAGAAATGTGTGACCACTATGGCCAGGGTTACCTCCCACACCATCCGTTCCTCTCTCGCCTTGAACACTTGTGTAAACACCACAGTGAAATATGCTTAGCTAAAGATGTGAGCCCCACGCTCTGATATGCAACCCTCAAGGAGAACCACTTCTAACTACACAATTAGCACAAGCAAGCATGTGTGTGGTCTCAGATGACAAAGTCACCAGAAGGAAGGGGAAATTGATTATTTTTTTTAATATGATAAAACACAAATCACAGCAAGCCACTTCTCTGTTTGAAACATTTTAATAACTTTCTATCACATTTGCATAAATTAGCATTTTTTAATCCAATGAGGGGAGGATAAATATGAGACCATGTCCTGAGAATTTTATTTTATTTTATTTTATTGTTTTATTGAGCCACACCTGGAAGTGTTCAGGGCTTACTTTTATCTTTGCACTGATGGATGACTCTTGACCAGCTTGGAGAACCAAACTTGAGACAGTCACATGCCAGGTAAACACCCTATTCACTAGCTCCAACCCCCACACCCAGAGATTCTAGGGGACTATTCTTGGCTCTGCCTTAAGGAGTGACTCCTGGTGCATGCAAGGCAAACGTCTTAGCCCCTATACTCTCCATCTCATGATGTGAATTAGAATTCTGAATCTATCTGTATATCCCTCACCCTTTACCTCTTATCTTTGCCTACTCTCCTCTCTACAGTGTCCCAGATTTCAGGAACTTTGTTCTGTCCTTACTCACAATATTGATTGGTAGCAAGAAGGAATTTACAGCAACTCTCCTTCTGTTTTAAAATGTGCTTCCAGATGTCCTATTTATATGACAGTCATTGGGGAAAAGAAAAAAAAGAAAGAACACTGAAGTTGCTTGTGCAGAATACTATATTTCAAATTACCCATTTGGGGGGCCTAGAATGATACTAGGTCCACAAAGATCATTGAGTAGGATTAATCCATCCAAACTTTGAGTCTCCATGAAGGCTATTTAATCATTGTAGTTTTATTTTTATAGATAGAAAAAAAAAACCAAGAGCTATAGCACAATTCTGAACTTTTTATTTTTTGTACAAATATAATGAGATACCTTTTCGGCCACGTTACCATATGATCTTGATTCTCATGATTAATTTCATCTACCTTTGTGCTTGATAGTTATATCTGTAGATGGAAATTAAAATTAGCTAAGGTGAAGGGGGATAAGTGGGCAAAAGTTTCTAGAAATGAATTTACTTAAAGCGACTGTACAAATAGATTTAATAGTTAGATAGACTATACAAACTAATTTAGCATAAGAATTAAGAGAGAAGTTGATGGGACTAGTGCATGCTACTATAAAGCTGCATAAATGTTTAAGCTGTCTAAGTTAAACACCTCAAGTTATACTGTATCACTGTCATCGATTTACTTGAGCAGACACCAGTAATGTCTCCATTCATCCCAGCCCTGAGATTTTAGCAGCCTCTCCTTACTCATTTTTCCCAACGATTGGAGGCTCTTTTCAGGGTCAGGGGAATGAGACCTGTTATTGTTACTGTATTTCGCATATCGAATATGCCACGGGGAGCTTGCCAGGCTCTTCCGTGGAAGTTCAATGTAGCCATAAAAATCACCAACTCTTCTTTTCACCTTCAAACTAATTGCTAGTTAGAACCAAAGCCTTCTGTTGAGGAGAAAGAATGAAAAAGTTCAGAAAAGTGTCCTTACCTCTTCACTGTCCAAAGACAATGGATAGTTGCTTCACAAACTTTTATGGTTTTTCCATTTTTTTTTATTCATTAAACTTTTTTTAAAAAAAACTTAAATCATTTCCCCTATTGAAATGGAAAAGAACCTCTTATGCTTCTTCATTTTTGAATTAAAAATGAATTTCCCTTTATATACCTTGAGTAAAAATATACAAAAGCTGGAGAGATGGCAAAGCATGGTTTGCAAGTGCAAGACCTGGATTCAGTTCCCAGCATCACCAGTGTTTCCCCCAAACCAAAACTAAATGAATCTTGAAGGAGCCTGACAGAAAAAATGAAAAGGAAAAAATAAAAATCAACTCAATTACAATGAATCAGAAGTAACTAGTATTAAGACTTTGATAAATCTCCTTCCACGTGCATTAGCATACAAGTGTGCTTATGTTTGCATATATATGCATGTGCATTTAAAAATGAAAAACTGGATCAAGCTATCAGGGATATTTTTAGGGACACTCCCCTTTTTTAATATGCTGTATGTCAGAGCCATTTTGTCTGCGTCATTAAAATAAAATAGATGGGCTGGAAATAGCACAGTGGGTAGGTGCGTTTGCCTTGCACGCCGCCAACCAAGTTTCAATTCTCAGCATCCCATTTAGTCCTCCGAGCACTGCCAGGAGTAATTCCTGAGTGCAGAGCCAAGAGTAACCCCTGTGCATTGCCAGTTGTGACCTAGAAGGTAAAAATAAAATAAGATAGATGTAATATTTTGGAGTCACACCTAGCTGTGATGAGGGTTTATTTCTAATCTATGTGCTTAGGGATCACATATGGTTATGCCTGAAGTACTATATGGGACTGAACCTGTATTGTTCTCCTGCAAGGCAAACAACCTACCTGCTGTACTGTCTCTCTGACTCCTAAAATTTATATTGTAATGGAAACTTAATAGCGTGTCATAATTCAGATATCGCTCCACAAACAGTTGCGGTTAAATATTTTAACTATGTTCTATGCTTATATGCCTTTCTTTTTCTGCTTCATGTTTGGTTGTGGTATCGCTGAGGATTGGGGAGCACAAAAGAAATATAGAAAATGGTGGTAAAAGAAATAAATATTACTGGCACAGAAGATGGAATATATTAATTGCTAAACTAATTTATTCTTAAAATCAATAAATCTGTTAAAAGAACTGTCAACTCTGAAAACCAAAATGAAGTGGAATATATGACAAGGTAATATATGACAAGTTCAGTATTGCTGGAACTTTCCATTTTGACATAAGTAACCTAAAATTTTTAGTGAATATTTATATATAAAATTTTTAGTGAATACTTATAAATAGCTTGAAATCTGAGAAAAGATAATCCGAGACTTAATCTTGCCCTAAAGAAATTCTATATACTATAGAAGAACAGCTGAATTAAGTGATCTTTCACAAAAGCATATTTCAATTATACTAGCATGTAAATTATTATATTTTGAATTTGAGCATTTTGAACTTATTCAAAATAATTTAATCCCAAGTGGTATAAATAGAGTCTAAGCAATATATGACTTTTAAGGGAGGAAATTGCTTATTTCTATTGAGAATCTTCTGCGAATACAGGGCTTTCTTCTGATTCTAGACCACCTCCTATTTCAGGGAAAAATAATACCCAGATTTATGTGTTTCTCATTTAATGATCTCTTTCTAAAATTCCAGTGATCAGTTTAAAAAAAAAGATAGTAAATTCAAGGATAATTTGTAAATACTTATTGCACTTAAATGCACACTGTTACTGCATTAGACAGATCAGTTGGGATAGACACCTACTGACATTTTAATTATCTTTAATTGCAGGCAATGTAAAGGTAAAAATATTTCTCTTCAACTCCTTCATTAAACATAAGGTAAAGCAGTCAATTTCCTTAAAAGATAGGGACCCTAACATAGTGGTGGAAAGAAATAGACTCTGCTAGAGGGTGGACATTGTATACATAAAATTCTAATATGAACAATTTAAAAAATATTAGTTTGTACACTGTGGTCCTCAGTGTTAACTTCTGGCTCTATGTTCCGGGATCTGAGGGACCACTCAGGATGCCAGGGATTGATTGAACCACAGTCAACCACATGCAAGGCAAGTGCCCTACCTGCTGTGCTATATTCATAATCCCTCAAGTAATTTTAAAAACTACCAAATAGGAAAATATAAAATATAAATGATGATAAAGACTTAAATGATCAAGAGATATTTTGTAACTGTAGATATTATGATCTAATGTTAAATAAACATGTAAATCTAGTATTTTTAAAAAGAAAGTTTGCTAACAAAACATGTGAAATTAAGAATATTGTTGCATTATATGTCTTAACAGTTTAATTTTAATAAATCTATGAACTAGATTTAAGTAGCTAAATGCAATCAAGTTTGAGAATCTTAGCAACTTATTTTGTCTGAATATAATAAGTAAAACTTAACATAGTACTCACTCAATAATGCCACTATTTTAGCATATTTGTTGTTTCCAAAATCCTAACCATTTGAACTATAGGGTTTCATGTATACTATGTAAAATAAAGTCAGGAGAAAGGTAAAAATTAGATGATATCACTTATGTGGCATGTAAAGGAAAGTAATGAATATTGGAGAATAAAAACAAATTTGTAGACTCTGAGAATAGAATTGAGCCTACCTGAGTGGGGAAGGCAGAAGAGAAAATGGGTCCTATATATAATGATGAAAGGATATTGGCACATATGTAGTGGGTGCAGCATGTAAGCCAATAGATTAGGCATAATTTAAAAAGTACTATCCCTAACAACTCTTTTGTTCAGACACCATTTTTAACACAGATGTTTACAACAGGTTTTCAGGCTTACGATGTTTCCATCTTCACCAACCCATGTGACTATTACTACTGACCCCTCCACTACTGATCCCTACCCTTTACAGATGCATTTTTAAGTTAAATTGTTGTACTTTGGGCCCCATGCTTATAGTAATATTGGGGCTAATGATTATACTGATGCCTTGCTCTATACCATAGAGGGGCCCATAACCATCAAACCTTTTCCCTTATGACACTTCCAGGCCTCCATTTCTTGTTTACCCCTCACTTTTTTCTCCTTTGTCATTTTTGTTGATATAATCTAGAGGCAACATTTTCCCCACCTTTGATATCTAAACATTGTCCAGACATGCTATTCTACATATGACAAATTAGTGAGAACATTTGGTATTTGCCCTTCTCATCTACAACACTAAACATTAGATTATCCATTTTCATCTAAATTGCAGCAAATTGCATGGTTTTGTCATCATTGTGGCTGCATAACATTCCATTGTGTTTCTATATGACAACTTCATTAGTTGAGATAACAAGTTTTCTATTTGAATTATTCAACAGAGAACTATACAAATTAAATTTTCATTCCACAAACGCAGTAGGACCAGAGAGGTAATGAAGGTTTAAGGAACATGCCTTCAATGACCTGAGTTAGGTTCTATCCTGGACACCTCATGACTCCCTCCCAAGCAGTTTCTGCATATAATCCTGGAGGATCTCAAATGGCCCTGGAGTGGTCCTGGAAGATCCTGGATAGTTCCGGGGTTTCCCAGCACCTCAGGACCCAGCCAGTACTATAGCACCGTTGAGCCCTAGCGCTGAACCACTAACATACTTGCTGAGTATCAGTGGACATAGCTCCCAGGTTCTCTGAGCTTGGAAGGATCTTCACACTTCTCCCAAATAAAATCTATCACTATATTACTGTATCACTATTGTCCCATTGATCATAGATTTGCTTGAGCCAGTAGTGTCTCCATTTGTCCTTGCCCTGAGATTGTAGCAGCCTCTCTTTACTTGTTCTTCCCAGCAGTGTCACATTGGAGGCTCTTTCAGGGTAAGAAGAATGAGACCCATCATTGTTACTGTATTTGGCATATTGAATACACCACAGAGAGCTTGCCAGGCTCTGCTGAGCGGGCAGGCTGCTCTCAGTACCTTGCCAGGTACTCTGAGAGGGAGAACTAGGCTATAAGAGGTCACACAGCCACATTTGCAGCCACACACTTCCGGGAGTGTTGTTTTATAGTCTCTGGATCCTGGCCGGTGATGGGATTACATGGCACCTAGGGCAGTTTCTGGGTGTGACTGCCACGCTACTGAAAAATGATGGATCTGGATGGAGGAGGCCCATTCCAGATCCAAGCAGGCTTGGAGATCTCAGGCCCCGTCCGGCACACCTGGGTTCCTCTGCTGATTCTTTCATGCGTGAGGCTCATCCAAACATGTGGAGAGGGACCTTGAGCATGGCTGTGGCTGGGCTCTGGAGGTCTTCGGCTGCTAGGGCTCTGCTCGGGGCGGGAAGAGAAACTCAACCCACCCCATTTCTAGGAGCCCTGGTGAAGACAGTCAGGCATGGGGGCAAGAGACTCTAAAATCTATGGGGAAATAAAAGATAACCTTTTATTTGATGGTTATCAGATATAAAGCATTTCTCTTCAAAAAATAAAATTTTCCCATAGTATTCCCAAGTATATTGAGTCAAGAAGAATGAATTGAGCTTTCCTGCTCAATACTGTTTTCCTCCACCACAGTTACTCTTAGTTACTGAAGCAGTGAAATAATTTCAGAGTTGCCATTTTATAATGTCACTAACTAGATAGGGGAAGGAATTTTGATTCCTCAAAAAGGAATTTTCACTTAAAACTATATCAGCTTGAAATTACAATTAAGGTGTAACAAAATTATGTGGAATAAAATTAACATTACATCTTGATAGGGATGTTGGTTCAGGGGCATGCTTCTGCAAATTTGTCAAATAACGTACTAAAGATATGTACATTCATTATGTGTAAACTTTATCTCAAAAGAAAAAAATTAACAGAAAATAATCAGCGAATTTTAATGTTATATATGTTAGCAATATAGGGAAGTGAAGCATGTGGCTGATCCTGTTTTGATACCCAGCACCACATAAGGTCCCCAGGCATCATCAGTAATGATCCCTACACTGTCACTGTCACTGTCACTATCATCCTGTTGCTCATCAATTTGTTCGAGTGGGCACCAGTAACGTCTCTCATTGAGAGACTTATTGTTACTGTTTTTGGCATATCCAATACAGCCAGTAATGATGCACAAGCATAGAGCCAGGAGTAAGCACTGAGCACCACCAGTTGCGACAACCTTTGCCCCAAATATAGGGAAATTTAATGTATACTAATGTCTGCAGTATATTTATATCAAATTGCATTAAAAAAGGGATTGATGGATATAAAATGCAATGATAAAGAAAATATAGTTATTGTTATTAGTAGGATCTAAGGAACAGATACGAATTGTTTGCAATAAAATCCTTAAATTTTTCTATCCCTTAATATTTTATAATAACATTTGGTTAAATCATAAAAATTCAAATTTATTTTCTTAAAGAGCCCTGTTTCTTATTATTAAAAATGTAAAGACCAAGTAGGTAAATAGCCTAGTCAATTTAAAGTACTAACATGGATAAGTGCATCAAATTGTTATACAGACATTATTTTATATGACTAATTGCTAAGCTAATATTTTTTCTAAGAAGATGATAAACAAGCGAGAGATGTTAGTTTCAATCTCTAAGTGTAGCTTTGACTTTATGGGCCAAGACAGAGTTAGCATTTTGCTTCCTTGACCTTCCATTGACCCCAATTTTCAGAGGTTTAGGAATTGGCTGCAAAATTGGCTTTGGTGCTGAAACTTGGCATCAAGACCTAAAACCCAAGACCAAGTCGTCGTTTTCAGTTTGTTTTCAAGCTTTTGGCAAGAAGTCACAACATTCATTACTTTGCAGGAGACGATAATGCCAGGGGATGTCAGGACACAATGTCCCTCAGGCAATGTATCAGGAATATCTGAAAACATGTGGAGTAAGATGATGATGGCCTGAGGAGTCCAAGAATGCTATAAAACAGACATTCAGAAACTAATGAGAAGGTAAGGAAATTTTAATTTTTAGGTACAAGGTGCTATTCTTCTTTATCCTAACAAAATTCTCTGTGGATGCCTAAGTTTTCTGACCACACTCTCTAAGATTTACAGCTAGTTGGCTTAACATTTTGCTCTTTTACTGCATGAGCATTTTTTTAAGTAAACAAAGAATTATAATGCTTTTATTTGTAGATTTAGGGAGAGGAAAAGGGAAGTGTGTGGTTTGTTCCTATTTTTTTCTTTTTATTTATTTATTTGCAACTGTCTCATACTAAATTGAAGAATACTTTATATTATTCTTCTATGTTAAATCTTAGATATTTCTAAAGCTGGAAAATTCAAAAATTTAAAAGATTTTTGTAATTGGTAATATCAGTGATTCTATACTGGGTCTGACTTACTGTAGGAACTGAAATCTGGTTTATCCTAAAAATTTATTCCAAACAATGAAACCCTAAAGGCAAAGCCAAGAGAAGGCAGTTCAAAAGAAATTAGTTTGAGGGGCTGGACCAATAGCACAGCGGGTAGGGTGTTTGCCTTGCACTCAGCCAACCTGGGTTCGATTCCCAGCATCCCATATTGTCCCCCAAGCACCACGAGGAGTAATTCCTGAGTGCATGAGCCAGGAGTAACCCCTGTGAATAGACGGGTGTGAACCCCCCCCCAAAAAAAAAGCAAAAAAAGAAGAAATTAGTTTGATGGGACTAGGAATTTAATACATATTAATTTAGCACTTCTGAAAAGCCTGTCCTGCATGAAGATCTGTAAATGAAATGCAGAAATAAAGAAGAAAACGTCTCTTCTTCAAAAGAACTGGTAAACACATTATAAAATTAACTAGGTCTTTATATGTGGCTGATAGAAATACTTACTAGTAATTGGCAAAAGATTGAATTCATAAGACTGAATTAGTAAGAGTCAATAAAATGATCAGTAGTGAAACCTGGGGTTAAACAAAACCTAACAGCAGAGGAAGATTGACAAGAAAAATGGCAGAGTATCAGTAGAGAATTTCATGACTCATAACCACAGTTTATTTAGTACTTATTTCATATCTGTTATGAAGTACTTTATGGGCATCCTCTTGTTTAATACTAAAACAATTTCATGACTAAATCACAGTATTACAGATAAAGGAACTGAGGACTATGTAGTTTAACTTAATTTCCCATGGCCACACTGTTAGTTATCAATTTAAAAAATTAAACCAGAGAGACAACTGTTTTAATTCCCAAACCCATTCTCACTGAGTTGTGAGTAATTCCAGGGTCTAAAAGATACTGTGGTGTAACAACCTGGGAAGTAGCTGTTGAATACGAGAGGAAGTACAGATCATAGTAAGATGAAAACAAAGAACACAAATTACAGATGTGTGAAACATGGGATATGAGATGAATAATATATTCTGTGATCCTAATCATAATAATACCAAAGTTCTACAATATGTCAACAAAGAGAATGTCACTGCTCATCAGTCAAGTTTTTAAAAAATGCTTATTTGAAGAATAAAAATTATTACTCAACACAAAAATTATCCAAATTAGGATTCTTGTTGCATAATTTATTTCAGAGATAACCTATTATTTTATCATGCACTGTATGATTGTCATTGTCACTGTCATCCCGTTGCTCATCAATGTGCTCGAGCGGGCACCATTAACATTTCCATATGAGACTTGTTGTTACTGTTTTTGGCATATTGAATACGCTACGGGGAGCTTGCCAGGCAGGATACTCTCGGTGGCTTGCTGGGCTCTCCAAGAGGGATGGAGGAATCGAATCCGGTCAGCCTCGTGCAAGGCAAACACCCTGCCACTGTGCTATTGCTCCAGCCCTCATCTCACTGTATGATTAACTCAGGAAAATGTAGAAGGCAGCAATGGCCATCTTCCAATGGAAAGTTTATGTTTCTGACTGCACATTGTTTCATTTGATTGATCCAAAGTTCATTTTCTGCCTTTCAGTAGAATTTTAGTTCAGAATAATCATGCTTGGAATATACCCAGTACTAAACTGAATATGGTAAATCATGTCACAAATATTATGTCTTCTAATCAATAAGCACAGAAATTATAAAATAAAAAGCATTAAGATATGCAACCATTATTTAGTAATTTTGATGCTTGATTATCAGTTCCAAGGTGCTTTGTTATTAGAAGCTCTAATTAGGTTCTGGCTCCTTATACTCATATGCCCATAAGTATATTTTAATTAATCTTTGTTGTTATTAAATTTTCTTGTTTATTTTCTACCTCAGGCTTCAATGAATTATTTTTCCTAGTAACTCTGTATGTATGTATATATATATATGTGTGTGTGTGTAACTGTGTGAAAAAATATTTCATTTTTTAGGTCATATCTACCCAGAACTATACATTATGTTTTACCATCTGCAGCTAAAATTATTTCTGAATTTATTCTGATATCTCCAATTCTAATATAATTTCTTGATTCTTTCTAGCTTTCCTCTTTCTTTGCCTATCTGCAACTCCCATTCAGCTCGAGAGCTTATACACTTCTCCTTTTGCCTTGAGTTTTATAGCTATCACTCATTTCCAAAGTAACTTAAATCAGACTTTAACCCACTGTTTTCAGTGAAGCTGTTTCTTATACTTGCAGTATGATTAGGTTAAGTATACTACCTTGCTAATTAATTTACAGGACATTAAATGCCTGTATAAAATGTCCTTGTAGAGATAAAATTAGGGAAACTTTTTGGCCGTTCTTAAAGTAAAATGGATCTTAAATGTTATGACCATAGGATTCCCTGACTTCAAATGCAAGTTAGGCAAAATAACTTCAATGTTCCTTTTCATTTATTCCTTTATACTGTTTTTGTTGTTGTTCTATTCACTTTGGGCAAGTTTTCACTAAAATAGAACAATAGTTTGTTTTTTATCTATTCTTTCCAGCATTCTTATAGTACGTGGCATTTAATATTCACATAATTTAATAAATATGAACTCATTAGACAACAGAATAAGTGAATTGGTGTGTTGCTAATAAGTGAATTAAGCATATGTATTTATTTCTGATTTTAGCTATCAAAATGAAGTCTTTTGGAAGGTGAGACAGGTACAAGGCTAAATTATTAAATATTTTCTTCAACCGGGAAGCTCAAAAGGATTCAGCACCTAACCACTGAGGATTATCAGCGAGTCCAGTGCCACTTGGTACATAGAAGCAGTGTTCCCCTATAGCTGCTGCAGAATTTTTTTTCTTGGATTAACTCATTAAATTGTAAATAACCACCCTCCCCCAAAAAAACTACTTAACATGGCTCTTATGAGTATGTAGTTATATTTATATACAACTCTAAAAAAAGGCTTTCTTGGAGCTGGAGCAATAGCACAGTGCATGGGGCGTTTGCCTTGCACAAGGCCTACCCGGGTTCAATTCCCAGCATCACATATGGTCCCCTGAGCACTCAGGAGTAATTCCTGAGTGCAGAGCCAGGAGTCACTCCTGTGCATTGCCGGGTGTGACCTAAAAAGCAAAAATTAAAAATAAGAAAAAGACACACTCCTAAAAAAGGCTTTCTTGACCAGGTGCTGAATCTGGGTGATAATGCTAGGTTCTTGGAATCCTCCCTTCATGAGATTTCCTTTTGTCCTTATTTCACACTTAGCAAAACTTTAATCAGCTACTTAGACACAAATTTCACAAAATTTCATCCTGAAATTTCACAAGAGTTCATAATAAATTTTTATGCTTCACAAATCCGGAGTTATTTTTTTTAAATTTTCTATTACCTCTTAAGTCTATTTCTCTATATCACTTAGTCAGAATACTGAAACAATTCATTGCGGAACTCAAATCTCAACAATTGAACATTTTAGTTTTTAATGAAGGCTATCAAATGCAGCTGAATGAAATGTTTCCTTTCTTTACTAGATCCTCCAAATAAAGAAGCCAATCATGGCAAATCAAATGAGGTATTTTTGTAGACCAAAGTTAACACCTGCAGATGGAGCAGGCTGGAAGTTATTTATCTTCCCTGTACTAAGCTCAACAATTAACCAGAGAACAAAACTGTTCTTAGAAAATTTAATCACCTCAAATACAATGAACTATTTAAGCTAAGAATAGAAGGAGTGATTAATTCAAGGGTGTACTCTCAGAAGATCAAGTTACTTCATTTAGGGATAAATGAAAATCCTCCTTTATTACTTCTAATCATTAACCTTCTTAAAATCATTCTAAACATTTGTAGTGAACTTTTTGAATGAGAATATATGATTTCCTTTTATTGTTCTCTGGAATAGACTGATCTGTAGATCAAGTAGAGGTGAAAATTACAATAATAGTGGTGAAAAACTTTGAGGGGAGGGAACCAATTTGAGTATTTTGCTTATGACTGCTGCAAATTTTATAAATGAATAGGCTAAATCTGAGTAGCACTCATCAAGGACTAAACTTTCATATACCTGTCTGAATCCAAATCCAGAATAAACTCTTTAACATTAATTCTAATATTAATAATTTTGACAGATTGTACAAACCCATAATATAAAATAATATCCTTACATTTTATTGAATGACTACGCTTTAGATCCTGGTGATAAAAATGTCACATGGATATCCTGTCAGAAAAAAAAAATCATGAATTAGTAGTTATTGAGCAAAAATCCAGCAGTCTCTCTCCTGAGTATTATTCTCTTAGAAAAGCAGAGAATTTAGAAGGAATCTAATCTTTGATCTCAAAGATTCCATTGAGGATCCGAGATAAAGGCACTCTTCTTGCACACATATTGGAGAAGGTATCTGCTCGCATACAGCCAACCTCAGTTCAATCCCCAATACCATATCTAGTCCCTCACGCTCTGCCAGGACCAGGATAGTCTTTCTTCTCAGCATCCCTGGTGTCACCCAAAGCTCCTGCAAAAGATTCCTTAATTTACATCAAGCAAATACAAAATTATCTGTAATTAAACAGTCTGCCAATATTTATGCAACCCCAAGAGTAAACTTTGCAGAGTTGGGATTTATTAATATTTTGATTTTTATTGGATTTATATTCCCTCAGGCTAACTCCCAATTCCCAAAATAAATAGTACAAAAAAGCCCTTAGTTCTTATGCTGAATCTTATTTGTGCAAATTCCAGAAGACATGAGGAGATGGAATATAATATTTTGATTAAGCGTCAAATATACTTTCTAAGCTAGAAAATAATTTAAAAAACTAATGGAAGGAGCAAATTAATTAAGAGTCAATTCAATTTTGAAAAGTTAGGGGGGATAAGATTATAAACGAAGGCCTACATGTGCAGCTGTAATAATTTTACTAAGGAAAAGTATATACTTTATTGTTCTTGAAAAAATCTTCTTGCTCAGAAATCAATGAAAAATTAAATAATTATTTTGTCTTCTGTTAAGACTAAGCATTTGAAAATTAATGCTATGAATTGCTATTATAGCAATGTTTAGATTTTGAAATATTAGAGGAAAACGGACTAGAGTTTAAGAAGCAGTGAAAATACTTTTATTAGTAATAAGCAAATGCCTTTATTATCTTTAGACTGCTAATATCCCTTTGATAATAATTAAATGGCATTTTATTATCTTTAGTGATGAATGTCAAACATTGACTGTGATTGTTTCAGTGTTAAACTTATAAATGATGTGCCCAAGTAATTTTATCAAAGAAATAAAACAGACTACTGGTGAAATGACTCTTTACCCTTTAAAAGTTAAACTAATTTTCATTCCCATTTTATGTGTATATAGGAATAAAATTTTTACAATTGCTCTAACACAACTACTGCTAACCTTTCTACAATAACATTTGCTCTTTTCTTTGGAATAAATGAAGCCTCGAATCCAGTGAACCATTTCTTGCTATGTGTTATTCTTACAGTTTCATTAGCTCCAGATCCACTGCCAGTTTGAAAGCTCCTGTGCATAAAACACTGCCCCGCTTGAAAGTATAATAAACCTTCTGTAATATTCTTGGAACCTAAAGACACTGTGAGTTCAGGGAGTGGAGCATTTATGTTTGTCGGGTCTTGCAATTCTCTTAATCTCATGAGATACTAAATAACCATGTGCTGAATAAAGCTGGGTTTTTTTTTCCCTATAAACTCTCATCCAAGTCTATCAATATAAGATTAAGGTCTCCAAAGTAGAAGGTGGAATTTGCATTCAAATAAGATTGCGAATACTGCGTCATGAATGTTTTGAATATTGAACAAACACTCATAGGCTGCATCCAGAAAGCACAAGCTCAATGGTTTAAGTAAATCTGAGGTTTTTCGGGGGCAAATCTATTTTTCGCATTTCTCATGTTAGTGAAAAAAAAAAAAAAGCTGGATTCTCCAATACTAACCTCCTGTGTAGGTAAAATGATTTGCAGAACTATCTGCAATTGTTCATTTTTAGAAGTCTTTGCCACATTTAACAAATGTTCTCACTATTATAAATTGCTTTTTCTAGTCAAGCCTATTTCAGATTTCATAACATTTGCTGCACATAAAAAAAACAGACGAAACAAAGTTAGGTCCCTTCCTACTAAAGGAAAAAATATTAGAGATTGGGAGCAGGAATGATAATAAAGCAGGTAGTACATTCTCCTTGCACTCGGTCAACTAGGGTTCAATCCCTGGCACCACATTTGGTCCCCAAGTTCTGCTAGGAGTGATCCATGAGTGCAGAGCCAGGAGTAAGCCCTGGACATTGCCAAGTGTGGCCTTACAAACAAAATTTAAAATAATATTAGAATTTGTTGTTAATATCAAGATAGAAGCAAGCCAGAATTTGTTTTGTTGTCCTCACTATCTTCGAATCATAATCTTTTATGCTGCCTGAGACAGTAGTCAGAGGCATAAGCAGACAGTATTCTTCTTGATAGAACAGAAATGAGAACTTTCAACTAGACATCATTAAGTCAGAGAAAATTTTTACTCTACAGAAACACTATTTTTCTTGTTGCTTTTATGAGACTGTCAAACCAGCTCCAGAAATCTAAGAAAACACATGAATTTTATTCCAACACCATCTTGCCTTATATATATATTACTGCTTTAGTCATGTGTGTGTGAACTTGATGGCTAAGCTGATCTGAGTGTGCCTCGGTTTCCCATCCTGTGCCAAATCAAACCCATGAGCATTTAGTGAAAAGCTCAGCTGTTTCTCACTTGCAAAGTAGCTTGGGGCACTGTTTCCAGAATGCACCCTTCTGAAAACACCTTAAGGTTTTTCACTTACTTCTACTGTGAAATGATTCCTGAAGGTTTGTCAAGACGCGAGCCTTTCCACCCTGAGTCAGTTCCGGTTTTTCCCCCACCCACCATCAACACCCAAAGGCTTGTGTTAACATGGATAACAAGACATTTGACAGTAAAATGGAGTGATACACACCGTTGGAAGGCTGTTATTTTTCCCTACCCCCATTATGCTTCCTTTCCCTTTTCTTCCTTTCCTCAAATGGCTTGGCTCCTGCAACGTGAGACAAATAGTTGCGCTGTGTCTGCTCTCTGCATGAGGTGAGATGAGGAGGAACAGGGACTGCCAGGCACCAGATTGATGGTGTGTGGAAACCCAGAGCCAGAGCTGCCGGCAGCCAAGTGCTTCTCCGTAGGGATCCCACATAATACACTTTCCAGATTTCTGGGCCTCTGTCCAGCCACAGACTTCTGTGCATGCAACACTCCCTTCGCAAGAAAGGGGTGGAGGGAGAGGGATGGAGGCGAAGACCTGTGTGTGTGTGTTTGTGTGTGTGTGTGTGTGTGTGCACATGTGCGCACTTACTTATTTACAGCTTTAATAAATGTGTTTAACATATGTTACTTAAAGAAGCAGCCAGAGGGAGGGAAGCAATCTGACTATCTCTTTCCACAAAGCCTTCTGTGGTGGATGATTGAAATTGGACAAGAGCCAGTTTAAAAGGGTGATATGTCTTCCAGGGCTGACAAGCTCTGAGGTAGGCTCCTGTGAATGTGGTAAAAACACCACCGATAGTGTCTCCTCCACTGTCAACCAGCCTGCCACGAGCAATTAGAATTCCCTTTCTAGACTATCACTTCTGTGCATAACTTCTGCTGTCTAGAAACCCAATACTCCTGGAACTCGCTTTAGTTAGGAAGTCTGGAGGCCACGATTTACCTTACATTGTTTTCCTGAAAATGCCCTGAGAATATCACCTTTTTCAGCATCACCTGCTTTTAAATGCCTTTTATCCCTCCACAGTTCTCTAAGCACAAGCTCCAACAGAAACAGGCTAGATGTAAAAGCACATAAACTGGTGAATAAACATAGTCTGGAGGACATAGTAAACTTTTCACCATGTTTGAAGATGTTTATCATTATAATCAGAGAGAAATATATTACAAGATTAGAAAAATGTTTACCTTTTTGGTATTTAATTCTTTATTCTTTAGTCCAAAACTGTAACCATTAAAAATGAGAAACAGGGAGCTGGAGAGATAGCACAGCGGGTAGGGCGTTTGCCTTGCACGTGGCCGACCCAGGTTTGATTCCCAGCATCCCATACGGTCCCCTAAGCACTGCCAGGAGTAATTCCTGAGTGCAGATCCAGGAGTAACCTCTGTGCATCACCAGGTGTGACCCAAAAAGAAAAAAAAAGAAGAGAAACAATCTCAAAAATAAAACCAGAAGGTTTCAGGTCATAGTACTCTGCTTAGGGTCTATGCTGGATCCCATATTGATCCACAGAGTGACATGACTTCCCAATATCACTAGCAGGAGATCTTGAGGCTCCCAGTACTGCTGGGGTGTCCTAGGTCTCACTTGGCATAAGCACTTTTTCTCAACTCTTAAGGTTTTATTAAAATTAGAGTAAGTAAATGACGAGTTTTAAGCTCATAATGACAAAAAGAAAGAATAAAGCGTTCACAGTAAAGAGCGAAGATAGAAAAACAAAAATATTAAACCAGACTTAAAATGCAAAATCTATAACACAAAACAAAATCTATAAAACAAAACTCTATAGACACAAGTCTATAGAGACAGAGACTTCCCTAGAAGGACAAAGAATGAAAGTGAAAACAAAGCGAAAGGTAAGTGATATACTAGCTCATTTAAAATACAGACGACAATCTTCATATTGCTTTCCATAAAAGTTGAACTAGATTACATTTCTACCAACTGTGTCGATGGTTCCCTATTCACCACTCACTTGTCAACTTTCCACTTTTCAGTCTTTTAAACATGCGTTATTCTCTCTGGTGTGAAATGATATCTTATTGTTGTTTTGATTAGCATTTCACTGATAATAAGTGATGAGAAACACTTTTTTCATATGTATACTGGCACCCATAAGTATCTTTTAGAGAAGGGTCTGTTCATCTCCTCTCCCCATTTTGATGGGATTATTGCTTTATGTTGTTGCTGAGTTTGTGAGTGCTAATATCTTGAATGTTAGTCCCTTTTCTGATGTTTTGTGTGAAAAAAATACAAAAAAATATTTTTTCATATTCAGTAGTTTTATTTTGGAGATTTCTCAAAAAAATAAATTCAAATACTCATATGACCCAGATTTTCTACTTTTTGTTATCTATCCCCTAAACACAAAAACAGTGATTCAAAAAGACATATACATACATGTTCATTATGTAATTAGTACAATAGCCAGAATATGAAAACAACCCAAATACCTAATGAAAAATGACTGGACAAAAAAGCTGTGGCATATATACACGTTGGAATACTATGAAGCTAAAAGAAGAGGTATAAACCATGCAGCCAAAGATAAAATCTGCTACAATGTGGATGGAACTGAAGGATAGCAGGTAAACAAAGTAAGTTGTCCAAGGGTAAATGATGGATGATCTTACTTGTCTGTGGAATACAGAGAGACAAAACAAAAGATATACAGCACATAGCAATGACATACTTTGACCTTGTATTAAAAAATCTGGTTTAAACAGCATTGCAAACCACAGAATTTGAATTAAAAATCAAATATCTTAATTTAAAAAATCAAAAGCAGTGTAAAAAAAGGTTGGGGGAATGAAGATCCAACCAAAGCTGACATAGGGACAGTAGTGGGAGGTCGTGTACACTTCCTTGAAGTGCTATAAGATTGTACATCAGTACCATAAACTTTAATACTGTTGCAACAATGTTACCTTAACTATATGTTTAAGTTTTAATAATAAAAAAATCAAATGTGTAGGGCATCATAAAGTACCTATTAAGTCATGTGTTTCCCTAGCTTCTTATGTAGACCAGGTCGTTAACATACAGATGACACACTGCAGAGTAGTTTTCCACAAAGGGGATGTGACTCGGTGGTGACAGTGTCACTTCCTGTCATTGTCCCACAAGGACTGTGTCCCCTGGTGGGTTTGGGACTGAAAGTGGTTCCTGGCAAATGGAGGGAAGAAGGGGTCAACAAGGCCGATGGCTGGTGATGATTTTATTGAAATCAGACAGTGCTAATATAGGGAAAGAAACTGCGCTGCACGCAGGGCAAGGGGACAGGGATAGACTGGGAAACAACCCAATAAATGATTGACAGACAGGAAGGTAAGGCGCAAGGGAGAAATTAAACATAAGCGCCAGGGAATTGTGAATGCCTCAGGAGCACTGTCGGTGGTAACAATGGTTGCAAGGGTGATAAGCAATTCAATTAATTCAATTCAATAAGCTCTCTGCAAGGGGGAATGGACCACCCAAAGTTAAGCCAGAGCTGCTCATAACTATGGCGGGACAAATGATTCAGCAAATTCTGTTGATTGAACTATAGTAATTAAAAATTATGGGGAGACTGCGCCCCTTTTGGTGCTGTCCTTCCCCATGTCTGGAGTGGTGTCTCAGAAGCCCTAATGCTCACAGGAGAAATCTAGAGGATTTCTCAACAGGGTGGAGTAGCCAGGCAGTTCTATAGAAATGCCTGCAGAGAGTCCAACAACTTCCTGTGGAAGGTTCTGTGTTCAGTTCCCAGCACTCCCCCCTGAGAAAAAAATCATACTTTGGCCATGAAATCTGGGAAACTGGAAGACTAAGTTGGATATTGTTATATTAAACGTTTAAAATGTACTATCCTGGCATTTTGAGAACTCTAGGATTAGAGCAGTTACTTGCTCCTGTTCTAAATGTATTTTGACTGGCACTGAACTTCTTGTGTGTCATCCTAACTGCTCAGTATAAAAGATGAAAGAATAAAGAGAACTCGATATTTGAAGAAAGAGTTCAGCATAAAAGATTTTTATAAATGATATAAAATTGATCTCAAAAGAAATAAGTATTCATGGAAATTCAAAGGTCATTTTAAGAAGTAAATATAATCCTACCACTCCTTAGTAACAAACTTTCAGTACACAGTACATAAAGGGGAAAAATCAGTAAGAAAAGAAAAAGAATCAAAATAAAATTAAATATGAAAAGTTTTAGTCTTAGAAAATTTTTAATATAATATATGGTTTATAAAATTACAGTAGAATGCTAATATAACTTTTCTAACATTGAATTAAGGGACATAAAGTTTTAACCTATGAAATTTGATAACTTATTTGCTAGTTTTCAAAATAAAGAAAAGAAATAAACAAAAAGAAATAGCTTTCCAAAAGTGGAAGTAAGATCAATTTAAACAAGTTTTTATAGTTAAAAGATCTTTTGGGGCTGGAGTGATAGCACAGCGGGTAGGGCATTTGCCTTGCACTCCCCCGACCCAGGTTGGATTCCCAGCATCCCATATGGTACCCTGAGCACTGCCAAGGGTAATTCTTGAGTGTAGAGCCAGGATTCACCTCTGTGCATCACCGGGTGTGACTCATAAAGAAAAAAATATTTTAAGTGGAATATAGTAAGAATTTTTTAAATTCTAGAAAAACATTATCGATTATTGAACTACTGGTCATATCAAAAGAAGATTTTAAAATATTTTATAGAAGGAAGCAAAATACCTATAAGAAAAAGTGAAAAGGTCCTACATCTAATTTTCTTCAAATAATAGTATATTTAGAAGACAGAGGATAGAACATTTTAAAGATGGAGAGTATATTTTAAAAACTGAAATGATATTTTTAGTCAAAATATGAATGAAGTTCCTATAAAGATAGTACAGCAGGCAAGGTATTTGCTCTGCAAGAATCTAACCAAGACTCAATCTCTAGCACCACATATGGTACCCCAACCAAGATGTTGGATACAAGAAATGCTGAAATACCTCAAGTCCAAAAACAAAAATAAATAAGCCATGGAGGTAACCTACAATTAATCTTTTCAAACTTGTATTAGAAACCAGTTGCATCAAATTAATGAATGTTTTCAATATAACACAATCTCTAAACTCCTTGTAAACACACTTCACTGACTCTCAACTTTTAAAACCTAACACTTAAGTTAAAACATTCATTAATAGAAATTAATGAATGTTTTCAATGTAAGAGAATAGTGCAAAGAAACATTAGAATTTGTAAGAATGTGGAAGATGTCTAAAATAAGTATGATCAGAATCATATTTATTTATTTGATATCAATAATATCAATAAGTAAATCTCAATAAAATAAATAATAATGATAGGGAAATATAAAACAATTATAAATTTGAAATAGAAATCAATTTCAAAATAGCAATTTCAAATTTTAGGAAAAACAACATATCAAATAAAGATATGATCTAAATATGAAGTTAAGGAGAATGTGGTTTATTATACACAATCCAGAGACAGGAATGAAAGTAATTCATTAATGCTATTGGTACACAGCAATTTTTTTGTGTTTCACACAGGATCAGACATTCAAATAAGCAAATATATAAAACTGAACATTTAGTCAAATTAACTATACAAATGTGCTCAGTCATTAATTTTTTTATCATGCCAATTTCACAGCTGTCAATGAAAAGTAGAAACTTCCCCAATGTTTCAATATCTGCTTCCATATGATTGTTTTCATTTTTAATGCCTTTCAAGGGATACACATTATTTTTAATCAAAATCTATTTTAATATATCATATTATTAACCATGTACCCACACACAAAACTTCTATTCACTATTCATTACACACCCTTTTTTAAAACCATTTCTGACTCCTGAAAAATATTAAATTGTTTAATTTTTCTTCTACATTTCTAAGGAGAATCAGTAAATATTAATGTCCACTATTGTAATATAATTCAAATAAATCATTGACAGGAAATAGCATCATATATCTATAGCAAGAGATAAGTTTGTTAAATACATAATACTTTCATGTATTCTTTATCTGCATTTTTTTAAAACTACATTCTAAATCACTTGAGTTTGTCTTAAAAATTGTATTTTGTGCTCTTTAGTTAAGTCAGATTTATACTCCTGAAATGCTGTTCATTAATTTTAAAACACTGCCAATGTTTTTAAATGTTGTTCATATGTCATCCTTTTAGGAAAAACTGACCTAGGGAAAGCTAAAGAATAAGCAGAAAACATATAATTGGAGTGTATTTTTATTATTTATTATGGTTAGTAATTCCCAACTTTTAACACTTTCAATCAACAAAAACAAATGGTTTTACCTAGCCATGGTTTTTAGTTACTTGACTATTTGTTATAAATAGAATGCGATATCCCAAGAGCCCTTAGTTGCTTTATGTGTCGGGTGAAACATTATATTGTCCTAATATTTTAGGAGTGATTTCTAACTGCACTAACTTGTATCACAATTTTTGTTCCTCCATTAAATTATTTTAGTGGGAAATGAAATCAAACTGAGTAGATTGAGAACTATTCTTTGTTTTTCTGCTTTGAGTTTGAAAGTTAAATTTTCAAGTTTCTCTAATAGCTCTTTTCAGCATGTTCCATAGTATATTATTTGAAATGTTCTTAGAATAGAAACCTCTAAAAGGGATATTTTAAAATTCAACAATACATGTTAAATGGAAATGAGAAATCTAATTTTATATAAGTATGTCAGTACAAAACCTTAGAAAAGAGTGAGATTTCCCTACACCTTAGTATAAAATGCCTTGTTCAAAGGATATTTAATTACTGCCTTCTTGTACCTGGATAACTAACTGTTCAAAGGATATTTAATTACTGTCCTCTTTTACCTAGATAACTAAGTGGAATAAGACAATATACTTGTTAGAAAATATTATTGTTTATTTGACTTCAAATATGACCAAACTATGTCATATGCTGTTGTCAAAACTAATTATAAGTAACACAAATACTATCATACGACTATGAAGAATTGTGTTAACTTTCAATGATGATGAGGGAAATTCTAATTTTTCTAGCAAAAAAAATAAGTTCTTATATAATCTATTCCAATTACCTCCAACCTCATTTCCTTCTTCTATTTCACAGCCTGATTTCTTTAAAGATTTGCTTTTTGCCTTCTCCCTTTTCTTTGTATTCACTGCAAGTGCTCAGCGATGTGACTTTCACCTTAACTACTGAGCTGAAATGACACCTATGTCCTCATCATTTGATTGCATAGATATTTTTTCTTCTTGAACTCCTATATTTTGTTCTTAACTTTATAGATCTAACTTCTGCCTTATTTCTCTCCTCTTTAGAAGCTCCTGGATATGGCTTAGTGATTGAGCACTTATCTTGCATGTATGAGGATGTGGATTCAATTCCTGGCACTTCATGGTCCCCCATCACCATTGGACTGAAGCAATAGCACAGCGGGTAGGGCCTTTGACTTGCACACTGCCAAATTGGGTTTGATTCCTCTGCCCCTCTCAGAGAGACCAGCAAGCTACCGAGAGTATCCCGCCCACATGGCAGAGCCTGGCAAGCTACCCGTGGCATATTTGATATGCCAAAAACATTAACAAGTCTCACAATGGAGACATTATTGGTGCCCACTCGAGCAAATCCGTGAACAACAAAACAACAGTGCTGCAGTGCTAGAAGTTCCCTCCATATCACCTCTGAGTTTATTCAGTTCCAAACAGCCATTGAATGTCAGGAATTTCTCAAAGCCTAATACAGTTAAAGTCTTCTGTACACACTCTTCCAGTTTCTTCCTACGTGTGGATTTCATTACATGCACATAATAATGACCACATATACAATTGCAGATAATGAATTAACTAACATCTACACGTAAAATTACTGCTCTTGACATCTTACAACTTTATCAGAGAAAACTCAAAACTCAGTTTGTCTATAAACAAACTCCAAAATTCATTACAAAATCTAGTGTACTCAGCAGATATTGATACTACTCTCTCATTTAAAAAGAGAAATTCTTTGGAATAAAGTTAGGTACCTGTCATTCTTCTTTCTAACCCAATAAAGTAATGATTCTATTGTCATTCTTAATTACTTAATTACTTATCCAACAATAATTACTTATTACTGCAGGCCTCAGTTCTAATAACAATGAACTAAACCTAAAAAGTTTTAGACCAAACTTTATGGCACAAATTTATATTGCCCACTTAAATTAACATATGAATTGGTGTGCTTGCCCATGTATGAGATGGAATACAAATTTTATCTCACTGTATACCATAGTTTATCTTCTGCTTTTTTTCACCTTAATCTACCCTCAAAACTTTAGTACAAGTTGCTATCAGATATATCATGGATCAATAGAATAATTTCCCAATTATGTCACACGATTGAATAACTCTTAGGAGATCAGATTTAGCACTGTAGCACTGTCATCCTGTTGTTCACCGATTTGCTTGAGTGGTCACTAGTAACGTCTCCATTTTGAGACTTGCTGTTACTATCTTTGGCATATTGAATATGCCATGGGTAGCTTGCCAGGCTCTGTCGTGCAGGTGGGACACTCTCAGTAGCTTGTCAGGCTCTCTGAGAGGGATGGAAGAATCAAAACCGAGTCAGCCACAAGGAAATTAGATTTACTCAATGTTAATAAATTATTGGAAGTTTGGTTTTAAGTTTCATATTCTGCTGGTATTCTTCACAAATTATATCCTAATCACATATAACTCTCTAGTCTACTTATATTTGCTCAACAATATGTACGTACAGACTGCCTCCTTCATTTCAAATGCTAGGATCTCCTCTTACTTGACTAGAAAATATGTAAGAGCAAAGATCAAGCTTGTCCTCTCATCACTATCTGGGAAGCTGCGTATACCTGGCAGATAATAAATATTCTATACATAACTTTTGAATGAATGGCTTAATGGATAAATAGAAGAACAAAAGGCTATTAAAAATTGTCCACTTTAAGAGAATCAAAACATTTTACTTGATGACAAATGAAACTGGTAGTTTAAAAATCAGTCTGTTTTCTGAGAATTAAACTAACTTATTTCAAAACAATTATATTCTTGCTTATGTACATTTAAAATGTAAAACTGATTCTTCTTTTGTACTGATTTTTAAATAACTGAGTGGAAAATTTATTAGTCTATATTCATATAATTTTATAAACTTGCTAAATATTTTATTTACTGTTTTATGAATACAGTGAGAGATGGGTCATATTTCAGAGCATTTTTCTGTTAAAATATTTCTATTGCCACTTAACCTGTATTCTGCAGCAACTTTTATTCTTCCTTTCAATGCCACTGCATTAAATTTCATTTTTAATAATTTAAAAGCTACAGTTGGAATAACGTTTGAATATTGGAAGCACAAAGCACTCTAGTCTTATAATTTTATTACAAAAAATAAGAAAATAAGAAAAAACTATCCCAAATAATTTCTAATTTTAGCCTAGTTCTTAAGCAACTTTCCTGGATCCCAAACAATAAAGATCCAAGACAATTGCCAATTTTGAGCTTACTTAAGCTTCATGAATTTATCTTCCAATAATAAAATATGATCTCTTTTGGCTTAGAAAGAAGTATATGGGTTAATGTACTTGCCTTACAACTCAGTTTGATTCCCAGAATATATGGTTCTCTGCAACACCACCAGAAGATAACTCCTGAGCACAGAGCCATCAGCAAACCTTGATCACTTAGCAAACCTTGATCACTTACCCCTGAGCTCAGAGTTCAGAGGTAAATGTAACTGTCGACTGTGACCTAAGAACTCATGAATAAATAAAATTAAATATGCATCCTTTAAATACTGCTGTGTACTTAAAGATAACCTTTACCAAATTTTATCTATTTAATTGCTGAGGAATCACTAAAATTTTTTGAGAAGTATTTCTGAACATTAACTCTTATAAAACCATAGTATACTAGTAGTAAATGAGATATGTATCATAGATCTGTGTATATAGATTGAAGTTTTTTAAACTGCATGAATTTAAATATCTTAAATCACTGATAGTGATTTTATCATCTTAAGAAATATGAATAATAAACAATTCTAGTTGTGTTTCGATGATCTTTCTATCTGTCTTGTGTTTATATTTGTTCTTGCATGAATGAAAGTCTAGTGGTCTACTTCAAATGAATAATAGTGATTCAGTGACCTTTATCTCTCTTTAAAACTAGCAAATTGGAAGCTTACTTCAAATGCTTAGGGAGAAGACAGTTGGGATAGAAAAGAGACCACTATGACAAAGAGAGTTGGAAATAACCACTCTGGATAAGAACTGCATGTTAAAAACAGGTAAAGGAATAAACACAATAACCTCTCAGTAGCTGTATTGCAAACCATAATGCCCAAAAGGGGAGAGAGAAGAACAAAGGGAGAGAGAGAGAAAGACAGAGGGACAGAGACAGAGAGAGACACAGAGAGAGAGAAGGAAAATGCTGCCACAGAGATAGGCCAGGGGGAGGATGGGGGGAGGGAAACTGGGCACATTGGTGGAGGCATATACACACTGGTGGAGGGATGGATGTTGTAACACTGTAAGACTGAAGCCCTACCATGAGCAGTTTTGTAACTCTGTATCTCATGGTGACACAAAAAAATAAATAAATAAAAAAGCATATATATTTATATATACGATATTAGACACACATATATCTGTGTTAAACAGCTGTAAGTCATCTTAAGCCCTTAATTAGTCATGTTAATGTATGCATAAAGGCAAATGAAACTAACTTTTCGATGCCAATAAAAGTGGGTATTAGCAACAACAAAAGTGAAAAAAAATACAACAAACAACAACAAAACCCAGCAAAAAAGGAGGCAGGAAAGACAGTACAGAGAATAGGGTGCTGGTTTTCACACAGCCAGCCAGGGTTCTAAATCCAACACCCAAATTGGTCCCAAAAGCTCATCCATGAGTAATCCCTGAGTGAAAAGCTCTGAGTAAGCCCTGAGCACCATCAAGTATGGCCTAAAAACCACACTTGATGGTGCTCAGGACTAAAAACAAATAAAGACCCTATTAAACATGAATTCTGTATTTAGTGAATTTCAAAAATTTAGTCAAGTATAAGTATTTCTAACCTTTATGCTTGGTTGATTTATATCTAAATTTTGTCATTTCCCAAATCAGCTTCTCAATTCCTTTGATTTTATTAAGTTTTTTGTTTTCTAAATAAAATGATGATCAGCATATTCCACTTTAAGTTGTCTAGTGAATCATTAAAGACTCCATGATAAATGTTCAAGTTTATTTCATGGAATGTAGTTCTGACTCTATATTCTAAGTTTGTTTTTATCTTTTGCAATTCAACTTTTTAAAATTTTATTTTATTTTTATAAAGTTGTCCACAATAATGTATTACATATAATATTAGAATACCAATCACATCACCATTACACCTTCCCACCATCTTATTTCAAATGTTTCCACCCCAAACCCCAAATCCTACCCCCAAAGTGAGACCAAAATAATTAATTTTGTATTGCTTGTTATGAATAATTTGGTAAAAATGATTCCCAAGAGTTTCCTTAGAGGAAAGTGTGTAAATATTGTTGTATTTCACCCTGGAACTATTAAGCCCTTCCTAAGTTTTTTATTCCAAATTTTTCTCTCATCAATTCTTTCCATATAGTATATGTTCTTTGAAACCCATATTCTATAACCCAAACTGTTATATTGTTATACTTCTGCATATGGTTTATTGGGATACCCTTCTCTCTTCCACAGAATACATACTGCTGACCCTGAAGGGTAAATAATGATGCATGATTCTCTTTGGTTCTTTTCTGTTCTTCTCTAGTAGACATGATCAGTGTTCACTATCTTCCCTGCATATTCCCATAGTAATTTCTTATCATATATTTTATAAACTTGTCATGGTTTTATATGGTCTCCATTGAATCATATCAAATCAATGTTGTGTTATTCTTTCCATCCCAAATTCCTTCCAGGAGGAAAATATGCTTTATTCCATTTAATATCTAAAATACCATGCTTCTTTTAATACAATCAACAAATCATTAGTGAGTTGAATGATATGAGAAAGTGAAGAGAAAAAATGAACTTAAGAATTACACAGGAACATATCTTTATTTTTACAGATTTGGTGTGTAGTTTATTGAATCTAGGTCTTAAATATGTAATAGTATATAATATGATATAATATTTACCTCGCATATTGAAGAGGGTCATAGTAAGTAAATATTCTTGGTTTTTTGTGTGTTATCCTACTAGATCATCATAATTTCACATCCAGCATGGAGAATAAAAGGAATTTCACCATGTGAAAATTCAGTGAAGAGGAGATAAATGGCATTCACTAACAATTTGTGTCTGTTTAAAAAAGTTACACTTTTACATCTTTGTTAGAAAAAAATAAAATAAGTTGCAACCCCAGGGTTTACTTATAAATTAAATGAATTTTTACGGTTTTATTTTCCTATTTCATCTCTGCTAGAGAAATATGTTTTAAAGAAATCCCTTTAAAATGATCTATCAGTATAATTTTATACTGTAAGGACAATCAAATTACTTTAAAAGAAAATGGGGGTTTTCCATTATAATGCCAACTATAAAAAATGGTCTTTCATTCACAACAGGGTGCGTAGCACACATTCTTTAATATAGCTACTGTCACTAAGAAGTTGAAAATACACTTACAAAATCAGTAGAAAACAAACGAACAACCAAACACAAGTGTCTATCCTATTTTCTTTGTCCAACATAGTTGGGTATTTGTATTGAAGAAATTCTATAACAAGTTGCAAATGATGTGTGAAATGAATCAGTTCTGCTTCACTTATAAACAAAGACTATAAAGTTACTTATGCTAATATGGTTCTGTTGTGTTAATTGCTATAGGACTCAGATCACATATGGCAGAAAGATGGTCAAATTTAGAATGCTTTTACAGGACGTCACACTTCCTCAAATATTCTCCACAGGTTAGCAATCCCAATTTTAGAGAAGAGGACATTGAGGTCAGAAAACCTACATAACCTACATAATGTGGCTAAGTTGCAGTCAGTGTCCATCCCTAGGTATTTCATCTCTAAAGCCAGTCTTCCTCTCCACTAAGACCCATGTAACCAGCTCTACAAGATTTTATGAGGTAGGAGTGAGTGGGCACAGATCTCGTGTTCACTACATTTGCCATGGACTAGCAAATTGGCTTTGATAAATACTACTTCTTATATAAGTGAACCCTGCTGCAGACACTTTAGAATGGATGATTACCATGAAAAAGCCCTACCTCACACCAATGCATGGGGCATCTTAAAAGATATTGCTCTGATGTGCCAGCCAGGCTCCAAACACATTCAGTCTGTACATTCTGGATAAAAAATTTTTTACATTGTACATGCTATATTCATTTCTTAAAGCCAAATTATTCCAAATGAAACTCAGTTTTATGACAGTGTGTTTACTTACACACCACTGAGACAGAAAGAAACGTAAATTGCTTGCATTAAGATATTTCCTTTCTGTCACTTGGTCCACCCAATCATTTCTGCCTAGTAAGCCAATTCAACTGTTCAAGGCACTTTTTGCTTTTGTATTTTCTTCAGCCTAAGCAGAACCTCTCTTCATAGTAAAATCTGTTTCCTTCCTCATCTGTCATCAATATTTATTGTCAAGAAAATTAGTAAGATAAAGAAACCTTGACACCTTTTATCTGCTAAGAAAATTCACATACTTTGAGAACCAATATTTGAAGGTGTTTTACCATCTTGTTTATCTTGCACAGAATACTAGTGGTAAAGCAAACTGATACTCAGCTTAAGCTAATTCCCAAATCCTTACACTTTCCACAGTCCCACTAGAAATCACCCTTTGAAGAAATGCAGCTTCTTATATGAAAGTTAAAATATTTATAGGTAACATTTCTATTTCCTTTAGAAAATCAAAAATATTTCATGATCTTTAATATAGGAGAATTTATACTCTAATTTATAGCTATTACTTTTATTGAATAAAATGTACTTGACACATGAAGCTGTTCTTTAGTCCCAGCATTCAAATAACTGGGATTATAAAATAATTTACAAATGAAAGTCAGTTTTCTGATCCATTGCATCTCATCTTGGAAAATCAAGTTTACAATGTCATTTTAATTAGTTTTGCAGCAATAATGCTGAAGACAATTCCTCCTGCACTAAAGATTGATTTAGAGCAACACAATGGAAATTACTTACTGAAGTTGAATCTACAGAGCAATGTCTTAATGTAATCCGTACACTTGTCACCATACCCACCTTTCAATCAAGGATGAGGCCTCCACTTGATAGTAAAGAGCTGGTAAACATATAGTATATGTCTTCCTCTTAACAAATTCATTTTCCTTCCTTTTGACTACAGAATTGCTTCTCTTTGGGCATTAGGCATCTCCAGCATGGACATTTTCTCACCAAATTCTCCTAGGCTGGAGTAATATTACAGTAGGTACAATGCTTGCCTTGAATGAGGCTGACCTGGTTTTGATACCCTGCACCCCATATGGTCTGCAAGCCAGCCAGAAGTGATCCCTGAGTGCAGAAGCAGGAAATAGCCCTGGACATAGCTGGATGTGCTCCCTTTCAAAAAAGTGACATCAGTAATTTCCTATGTTGGTTTGATTCCTTTTGCTCAGAGATGCTGATTTAATGTATGCATTTGGTCTTTTATCTGATAAAACAAACTTACTTTTATTTTTTTGAAGTGGGGTTTGGGCCACACCTGGAAGTGCTCAGGGCTTACTGCCGGCTCTTTGCTCAGAAATTGCTCCTGGCTGTGCTTGGGGAACCATATGTGGTGTCAGGGATGGAACGTGCATCTACCATGTGCAAGCAAGTTCTTTACCCATTATACTATCTCTCCAGCTCTTGCTATTCATTTTCAGTGAACACGTTCCCAAATCCATGTACCTAAGTCTGTGACTTTAGTTATTCAAATAAACACATGGGCCTGGGTATAATATCACTCTTTCCCCCTACCAAGTTAGAGATATTTCAAGTTAATAAGCTGACATAACTGGCTAGGTTCAAAAGAACACATTTTAATGTGTATAACTGAAACTCAATGTTATCAAGACATTTTATTTCAATAAAAATAACAAATAATAAAATGGTCATAGAGACTACTGCTCTTAAAATAACTGTAGTTTTTAACTCTATATACATTGTATTGATTATGGAATATAAAATATAATAAAATATAGTTGATAATAGGGACTGATGGTCTTCATATGTGATTGGCATATTAAAAATTTAGCTATCATGTTCTTTTCAACTCTTTCTTCTAGCCCCCAGCATACACTATCTCTTGTCAATAATTGATCAAAATTTCCAAATGCATGAATTAAAGTATGTAAATAATAGTGATTTTAATGATGGTCATGATAATAACCACTACTATAATTCTCAGTGTTATAAGAAAGACTTGTTAGTCAAAGACTACATTTTTTAAAAGACTGCTGTGCATATGTTTTTGCCAGAAACATTCTTTACCATAGTGAGATACAGGCTTACTTTGTCAAATGGTTTTTCACTTGAGTGGATATGCATCACTGTGAGTAAAAGATACACAAGTCTAACTAGTAGAATTTGTATTACATTTTTCAGGTGTGCTCACAAATACAAACACAAATATAAAAATTAGATCGGTGTAATTTTGCTCTTATTTTTATCATTTCAAATTTAACACAAGATTGTTTTGTAAAATATGAGTTTTATATGAAAATAAAATATTTTTACTTAGTTGTTTTAATTGGAGACATATATGAAGAATGTCTCCAATTCATCATGACAGAAGTTAATCTTATCAGAAATATGTGCTAGTTTAGAGGTTATTCAAGGAGAAAACAATGTGCACTGCTCCATAGATTGAATACAGTAAAAACTGCTGTATTTACTTTCTAGTTCTGGGGTGAGTCTGCATAAATTCTTAGTGAAGCCATGAAGTTAGGCCATAGGCATTGGCATGGTGGCAGCAGTGGGATGTGGTTATAGCTGTCAGGGCCTTAGTAAGGCAGAGATGTGACCTGTCTCCCTCCGAAGGGTGTCCCGGAGTCTTCAGCAAGGGCCACAGGAAACCTCCAAATTCCTCATTACTGAAATCCAGCAAGAGTACAGCAAATTAGATGAAAAAATAAGGTAAAACCCAATTAAAACTCAACAAATGAAAGCAATAACACAGATGGCTCAACTAGCAAACTTTAGTAATCTGTCAGACATTATAAATTTAATAAATTAGCAATTAAGTAATTAATAACTTTGATAATTCCTCAAACTTAACAAGTTGATGGTGAGATATAATAAATATCACTATTTTTCTTTTACTATTTTTGTGATAATTCCTTTAGTCATTTGGTTGTAGCAAGTAATATGAAACAAACTATTGTGTGCCTGATAAAAGAGTATGTTGGGAAATAGCTGGGGAAATGGTGACAAAGGTGAGTAGAAGGTTACACAGATGGTAGGATTGGTATTAGAACATCAACAGCTTGTAACAACTGTATTATGAACAACTTTGTAGATCATGTTGTTTAAATACAGTAAAAAAATTAATTTAAATAAAGAACGGCTGAAGGCATTTGAGTATTTTTTTATTTTTTTAAATTATTTTATTGATTCACCATGTGGAAAGTTACAAAGCTTTCAGGTTAAAGTCTCAGTTATACAATGCTCAAACACCCATCCCTTCACCAGTGCACATATTCCACCACCAAGAATCACGATATACCTCCCCACTTCCCCCCACCTCCCCAGTCCACCACCCCCCATGTGTAACTGGTAAATTTCACTTTACTTTCACTTTACTTTGATTACATTCAATATTTAAACAAAAAATTCACTATTATTGATTTGGAGTTTCTCCCCCCTAATGTCGATCTGCTGAAAAGAAAGCATTTGGTAATTTGTTTTCCATTGCTGAGAATGAAGAGATATGAGGTCAGGAGGCCACACTAGCAGCAGCATAGTTTTGGATTTCTGTATTTTAGTATTTTAGTAACTAAGTCCAGAGAAATGTCTGCCAGGAATCACAACATTGTAAGCTTGTACCTCTCAGCTACTTTATATCCCACATATGAGTGCGATCTTTCTATGCCTGTCTCTTTCTTTCTGACTCATTTCACTCAGCATGATACTTTCCATGTTGATCCACTTATATGCAAATTTCATGACTTCATGTTTTCTGACAGCTACGTAGTATTCCATTGTGTAAATATACCAGAATTTCTTTAGCCAATCATCTGTTTTCGGGCACTCTGGTTCTTTCCATATTGTGGCTATAGTAAACAGAGTGGCAATGAACATGGAAATGCAGATGTCATCTCTACTATACCTTTTTGCCTCTCTGGGATATATTCCCAGGAGTGGTATCGCTGGGTCAAATGGGAGCTCAATTTCTAATTTTTTGAGAATCGTCCATATTGTTTTCCAAAAGGGCTGAACCAGTCGGCATTCCCACCAGCAGTAAAGGAGAGTCCCTTTCTCCCCACATCCACGCCAACACCGGTTGCTTTTGTTTTTTGGGATGTGGGCCAGTCTCTGTGGTGTGAGATGATATCTCATTGTTGTTTTGATCTGCATCTCCCTGATAATTAGTGATGTTGAACATTTTCTCATGTGCCTCTCAGCCATTCGGATTTCTTCTTTGGAAAAGATTCTGTTCATTTCATCACCCCATTTTTTGATCGGGTTGGCAGTTTTCTTCTTGTGTAGTTCAACCAGTGCATTGTATATCCTTGTTATCAACCCTTTATCTGATGGGTACTGCATAACTATCCTTTCCCATTCTGTAGATTGTCTTTGTATTTTGGTCATTGTTTCTTTTGAGTTGCAGAAGCTTCTTAGTTTGAGATAGTCCCACTTATTTATCTTTGTTTTCACTTGCTTGGCCAGTGGCGTGTCAGCTTTGAAGATACCTTTGGCTTCAATGTCGTGAAGGGTTTTGTAGACCTTATCTTCAATGTACCTTAGGGATTCTGGTCTGATGTTGAGGTCTTTAATCCATTTTTATCTGATTTTTGTACATGGTGACAGATGGAGGTCTAAGCCCATTTTTTTGCATGTAGCCATCCAGTTTTGCCAGCACAATTTGTTAAACATGCTTTCCTTGCTCCACTTCACATTTCTTGCTCCCTTATCAAAGATTAGATGATCACATATTTTGGGGTGTATGTCAGAGTATTCAACCTATTCCATTGATCTGCAGCTCTGCCTTTGTTCCAATACCATGCTGTTTTAATGACTACCACTTTGTAGTAGAGTTGGAAGTTGGGGAGGTTGATTCCTCCCATTTTCTTTTTCCCAAGGATTGCTTTAGCTATTCGTGGGGGCTTATGTTTCATACGAATTTCAGGAGCGCTTGCTCCATTTCTTTGAAGAATTGGGTATTCCTATAGGGATCGCATTGAATTTGTACAATGCTTTGGGGAGAATTGCCATTTTGACAATATTAATTCTCCCAATCCATGAGCAGGGGATGTCTTTCCATTTCCTCATGTCCTCTTTTATTTCCTGAAGTAGTGTTTTATAGTTTTCATTATACAAGTCCTTTACCTCCTTTGTTAAGCTGATTCCGAGGTACTTGATTTTTTGAGGCACAATTGTGAATGGGATTGCTTTTCTCAGGTCACTTTCTTCTCTCTCATTATTTGCATATAGGAAAGACATGGACTTTTGAGTATTGATTCTATAGCCTGCAACTTTACTATACGAGTCAATTGTTTCTAAGAGTTTCTTGGTAGAGGTTTTAGGGTTCTCTAGGTATAGTATCATATCATCTGCGAATAGTGAGAGCTTGATTTCTTCCTTTCCTACCTGAATGCCCTTAATATCTTTTTCTTGCCTAATCGATGTTGCAAGTACTTCCAGTACTATATTGAACAGAAGTGGAGAGAGTGGGCATCCTTGTCTCGTCCCTGTTCTCAGAGGGAAGGCTCTTAGTTTTTCCCCATTGAGAACAATGCTTGCCATTGGCTTGTGATAAATGCCTTTGACTATATTGAGGAAGGTCCCTTCTATACCCATTTTGGCGAGTGTTTTCATCATAAACGGATGCTGGATTTTGTCAAATGCTTTCTCTGCGTCTATTGATATGATTATATGATTTTTATCTTTTCTTTTGTTGATATGCTGGATTATGTTGATTGATTTCCGGATGTTAAACCATCCTTGCATCCCCGGATGAATCCCACATGGTCGTGGTGTATGATCTTTCTGATGAGTTGTTGAATTTTATTTGCTAATATTTTGTTGAGGATCTTCGCATCTGTGTTCATCAGGGATATTGGCCTGTAGTTTTCTTTTTTTGTGGTATCTTTGTTTGCTTTTGGTATTAGGGAGATATGAGCCTCATAGAAACTGTTAGGGAGGGTTTCTGTTTCTTCAATTTCCTGGAAAAGCTTGAGAAGGACTGGCAAAAGGTCCTCTTTAAATGTTTGGAAGAACTCGCTAGTGAATCCGTCTGGACCTGGGCTTTTGTTTTTGGGAAGACTTTTGATTACCATTTCAATTTCCTTGATGTTAATTGGACTATTCAGGTACTCCAGGTCTTCTTGGTTCAGCCTTGGGAGATTATAGGAGTCGAGGAATTTATCCATTTCTTCTAGGTTCTCTTGTTTCGTGGCATAGAGATTTTCAAAGTAGCCTCTGATGATCTTTTGAATTTCATTGGTTTCTGTTGTGATGTCCCCCTTTTCATTTCTGATTCGGTGTATAAGGGTTCTCTCTCTCTCTCTTTCTTTGTGAGTCTTGCTAGTGGTTTATCAATCTTGTTTATTTTCTCGAAGAACCAGCTCTTGGTTTCATTGATCTTTCGGATTGTCTTTTGGGTTTCCATGTCGTTAATTTCTGCTCTAAGTTTTGTTATCTCTTTCCTTCTGCTTGGTTTGGGCTCCTTTTGTTGGTCCTTTTCTAAGGTCTTGAGCTATGAAGTCAAGTTATTTGTGTGGGCCCTTTCTTCCTTCCTGAGATATGCTTGCAGAGCTATAAATTTTCCCCTTAAAACGGCTTTAGCTGCGTCCCACAGGTTCTGGTAGCTCATGTCTTCATTCTCATTTGTTTCCAGGTACCTCTTGATTTCTTCCTTGATTTCCTTCCTGACCCACTCATTTTTCAATATCAAGCTATTTAATTTCCAGGTGTTTGATTTGGTTTTCTGCATCTGTCCACGATTAAGTTTTATCTTCAGTGCATCATGGTCTGAAAAGATAGCTGGTACAATGTCTATCTTTTTTATTCTGTTGAGGTATGCTGTGTGGCCTAGTGCATGGTCTATTCTGGAAAATGTTCCATGTGCACTGGAAAAGAATGTGTATTCTTTTTTGGGGGATATAAAGCCCTGTATAGATCTATTAGCCCTCTCTCTTCTATTTCTTCCTTCAAAGCCAGTATTTCCTTGGTGAGTTTTAATCTTCTTGATCTGTCCAGAGGAGACAGTGCTGTGTTGAAGTCTCCAACTACTAGTGTGTTGCTCGAGATGTCCTTCTTAAGGTCTCTTAGCAGCTGTTGTAGGTATTTAGCTGGTCCCTCATTGGGTGCGTAGACATTTAGGAGTGTGATTTCTTCCTGATGTACACATCCCGTGATTAATAAAAAGTGGCCTTCACTATCCCTTCTAATCTTTTTCAACCTGAAGTCTATGTTGTCCAATACTAGTAACGCCACCCCAGCTTTCTTGAGGGAGTTGTTTGCTTGCAGGATTGTTTTCCATCCTTTGACTTTGAGTCTGTGTTTGTTCTGGCTATTCAGATGTGTTTCTTGCAGGCAGCAGAATGTTGGGTTGAGTCTCTGAATCCATTTTGCCAGTCTGTGTCTCTTAATTGGTGAATTCAGACCATTGACATTAAGGGAGATTATTGTTATGGGATTTTGTGCCATCTTTGTGCAAGGGTTTGTTGTGCTTGTAGGGGTTGTTCTTGTCTTACAATAGCCCCTTTAGTTCTTCTTTTAGGTTTGGTTTTGAGTCTATGAAGTTCCTGAGCTGTTGTTTATCACCAAAGTAGTGTATGATTCCTTCTAGCTTGAATGAGAGTTTAGCCGGATAAAGTATTCTTGGTGAAGCGTTGATTTCATTGAGTTTTTTCACTATATCCCACCATTGCCTTCGAGCTTGGAGGGTTTCCTCTGATAGGTCTGCTGTGAGTCTAAGGGGTGCTCCTTCTTATGCAATTTCCTTCTTGGACCTTACTGCTTGCAGTATTGTGTCTCTCTGAATGATGTCCATCATTGTAACTATGATATGTCTTGGGGTTTTTCTGTTAGGATCTCTTTTAGCTGACACTCTTCGGGCGCCTTGAATCTGGATGCCCGCATTGTCCAGTGTTTTGTTCATTTCTTTGAAAAATGTCATGGGTATCCTGAAAGGGACCACATTAAATTTGTATAGTGCTTTGGGCAGTATTGCCATTTTGATAATGTTAATCCTCCCTATCCATGAGCAGAAGATGTGTCTCCATTTCCTATAGTCCTCTTTTATTCCTTGAAGTAGTCTTTTGTAATTTTCCTTGTATAGGTCCTTCACCTCTTTGGTTAAGTTGATTCCAAGGTACTTGATTTTCTGAAGTGCTATTGTGAACGGGATTGTTTTTTTAATGTCTGTTTCTTCTCTTCATTTTTTGTATATAAGAAAGGCATGAACTTTTGGTTGTTGATTTAGTAGCCTGCCACTTTACTATATTGACCTATTGTCAATCTAGGAGCTTTTCTATAGAATCTTTAGGGTTTTCTACGTATAGTATTATATTGTCTGCAAATAGTGATAGCTTGACCTCTTCCTTTCTTATCTGTATGCCCTTGATATCTTTTTCTTGCCTAACTGCTATGGCCAGGACTTCCAGTACTATATTGAATAGGAGTGGCAAAAGCGGACAACCTTTTATTGTGTCCAATCTTAGAGGGAAGGCTATTAGTTTTTCCCTATTGAAAAGATAATTTCATGGGCTTGTGGTAGATGATTTTGACTATATTGAGGAAAGTTCCTTCAATGCCAATTTTGCTGAGGATTTTCATCATAAACTGGTGCTGGGTCTTGTAAAATCTGATAGCACATTTTTGTTTTTGCTTTGCTTTTTGGGTCACACCCGTTGTTTCACAGTGGTTACTCCTGGCTTTGCACTCAGGAATTACTCCCTGGAAGTGTTGGGGAATCCATATGGAATGCTGGGAATCGACCCCAAGACGCAAGGCAAATGCCCTACCTGCTGTGCTACCACTCCTGGACTGATAGCACATTTTTTTTCTTTTTGGGTCACATCCAGTGATGCACAGGAGCTACTCCTGGCTTTGCACTCAAGAATTTCTCCTGGAGGTGCAACGGGGACCATATGGGATGCTGGGAATCGAACCCGGGTGGGCCATGTGCAAGGCAAACGCCCTACCCACTGTGCTATTGCTCCAGTCCCTGATAGCACATTTTAAATGTAATATGTCAAATAATAAAAAACAGGCCATGAGGGAAATAATTTGAATGTGATATATCAAGGGATGAGAAACGGGCTATGAGGAAAACAACTATCTGCAATAGTTACAAGTTTGATTGCTGTGAACAAAATTTATGCTGTCTTGCTCTGGCTAATAGCTTTGAATAGATGAGTATTCTTAATATTATTAAGCTTAATAGTGTTATTGAAAAGGAATATATATCCACTTACTAATATATCATAATCTTTTTGTAAATATATACTGCTACCTATGATATATGCATATATGTTTTATGTGTGTTATATGTTATATATACATATATGTGTATATATAGTTTTATATATATGTATATATATAGTTTTAGGCTCTACCCAGTGGTTCTCAGTTCTTAGTGCCTTGGATAGAACAAGCATTCGTTGCACTCAAGGTAAGCAGTGTAACCTTTATAGTATCTCTGTAGTCACAAATCCCAATCTTTAGTAGTTTTCATTTTCCTTTATTCTGATGCTTCTTACTTTTACTATTTTTCCCAGTTGTTATTTGGGCACCATGATCTACAATGCTGTTAACAATAAAGTTCAGGCATAAAGTGTGGAAACACACCCCCACCACCAGTGTGTCAATGTCCCTCCAAAACTATCTCAAGGTCCCTCCTCCAAAACCTGCATCATCCACCCATTATTTCACCCTTTTGATAAGCTTTATTCTGTTGGTAATCTCCATTCTGTAGGTTGAATCTGAGGTCTTTTGCCATTAGCTATTTGTTATTCACTCATATATTTTTTATAATCTACATAGATTGTTTTGTATTTGTCTCTCTGATTTCACTTAGCATGATACTATCTACTTGTATCTATGTAGCAGCAAATTCCATGAATTCTCATTTTCTTATATCTGTGTAGTATTTCATTGTGTTTCTACCTATTTATCTACCTATCTATATAACTATATATATCTACCTATCTATATAACTATCTATCTATCTATCTATCCACCTATCAATCTATCCATCTATCACATTTTCTTTTCCACTTGCTCATTTTGGGGCACTTAGGTTATTTACAGATTTGGCTTACTCTGAATAGTACTATAATGAACATCTGAGAGAAACAGTCTTTTTCTGAACAGAGTTTTTGGAAACTCAGGGTAGATGTCAAGGAGTGAAATTGCTAGTTCAGAAATAAGCTTAGTCCTTAATCCTTTGAGAAGTTTCCATACTATTTTCCATCAAGGCTGAAACAGACAATGCCCCTTCAATTGCGAATGAGTTTTTTTTTACCTCAAAAATCTGGTGAATGTGCCCTTCCCTCTTCACCCCTTCCAACACTGCCCCTCCCCACCCCAGCCCCATTTCTGTGTTGATGTTTTTAAAGAAAAATTTTTTGGTTTCAAATCCCTGTTGTGTCTCTGAATATACAAAGTTCAAACCAAATAAGATTAACATAAAATATAATTCTTTAAATATATATAAAATTATATAGTTTATACATTCCTAAAATATTAAAAATCTACTCTATTACTTGATTATTGTTTCTTTTGTGGATTTTTTCTTTTTCCTTGACAATAAAACCTACTTTAGGATAGGGTTCATTCATTCTTATTTAGTTTTGCAATGTTAGGGATAGAAAATAGGGTCAATTCATAGTTCTCATATTCTTGTCATTTTGTGGCACTAGATAGGCATTCTAGATTAGCACTAACGAAAGTGTTTCATGTGGTACTGGAGAGTGAATTGGAACACAGAATGGAGTTTAGTTCAGGGAAGAGGGTTTGGATGGGGAGGTTTCTTAGGATATTGGTGAAGGGAAGCATGAACTATGGTGATAGGTATAGAGTTGGAATGACCTATGCATTAAACGATCATTAACAGTACTGGAGATCACAGTGCCTCAATAAAGATGGGGAAGAATAATGAAATAAATTGTACTAAAATTTTTTTAAATGTTCCATGTGGTCAGAGAGAAAATAAAGGGAACAAAGTCTTGCCTTGTAACAGAGTGATGCTGGTTTGTTCAATCCTGTGACCACCAGAAAAGATCTCCGAGCATAGAGCCAGAAGTAAGCCCAACACTGCTTCCTAATAACGTTTGTGACTTACTTGAACCTTTGGACAACAATGAGATTTGGAATGCTTAATGAATAATGAATTTATGCAGTTTTCTTTTCTAAATCATTTTGACTTGTACTGAGCTGGTTCTGCATGCAGAGTATCTTGTCACTCCCAACAAAAATATGAACCTCATTAAACTAAAACATCATTTTATTATTCTTTTGAACAAATGTACCCATTGTATTTCTGTGATTTTGCAATATTAAGAATTATGGCAAAAGAAAAAAATCTAGTCTGCTGGACTATTTCATTTTATCCAATGAAGAAGAAATGACAATGTTCCAAGTAAAAGCAGCCATATTCTGGAAAGACATATGAGGAAATGTAATATCAAATTCTCTATTTTAAGAGTTTTTCAGTAAAATTTATCATTAGCTTTTAAAATAGAACATTGGCAGAGAAAATGGAAAAAAATGTACATTTCCATATAATTGTTTTTTGCTTTACTGGTAATATAGTAGTGCCTTATTAGAATTGTCTCTTCATTTTAAATAAAAAACTCAAACTTCTTAAACAGAACCAGTCTTCTTTAAGTGATAATATATTAGATATCAACACTCAGAATCTATAGACTATTAAATAACCAGATGAAGATGATAATGTTTCCTTTCTGAAAATTGAACTTTATTTATTTGTTCGTTCATTTACTTATTCAGTCTTTAGTGAAACAAATAATTTTAGCTTTTACCCTGTGCCAGGCTCTTTGTTAGGTATGGGGCACTGGAAGATGAATAAAAAAATCCACGCTTTTCTCAAGGAGATCAAATATTCCAACCCTAGCCACTCTACATTCAAAGGGCTATGCCAAGTGTCAAGTGAAAAAAGTTACCATAGCTCCAATTATCCATAAAGAACAACTCATTGTTATTCCCACAACTTGTCTGGCTTAATCAGCACTCAAGTCTTAAAGCTGTCAGGCAATATTAATTTCAATGAAATCTAAAAGGAGCACAGACCCAAAAATCCTGCTTGAATATAAAGAAACCCCTGTGTTTTGCTACTCCACTGTTGGAAAAAGCTTTGTTATTGTTGGAAAATGTATTAACCTCATAGAAAACAAATGTCTATTGCTGTCATGAAGCCATACAGGATTTTCCATTAATCCTCATTTTGGGCCATTAATAAAATTAAGAGGAAAAGGACAGAGGTAAATTAAAGAGAGCTGGATTTTCACTTTCTACTCCACAAAAGGTTGAAAATACTATTTTTTACAGTGAATTATTTAGAGTTAAGATGGTTATTATTAAAGCATGTCATAGATTGTGATAATGCCAGTAAATGTCAAGGTCTTATATTGGGCACGAAAAGTTCAACAATCTTGGTAGTTTTGTAGACTTTTACTCCTGGCTATAGTTTTGGACACTTGATCTAATTTATTGTATTTTAAAGTGTTTAAGATCCCATAAGAAATGCCTTATTAACAGAAAGGACAAATCACTTGCTTTTTGGTGTTCTTTTTTGAAATGAATTTGTTGGACTAAACATATGACTTATTTGGAAGTGATTATATACTTTTCAATTTTCAAAATTCAAAATTGTATGCTTTTTAAAATTTGTACAATGGAATACAGCTCAGCTATAGAAAGAAGAAATACTGCTATCTGCAATAATATAAATTAAACTTGGAACTTTTTTAGTGAAAAATACAGAAAAAAGATAAAGACTATAATTTGACTCAATGTGATAGATGAAGAAACAAAGAAATGAATGAACAAAACAAAGAAAGAACAAATGTTTAGATGATCATAACAAAACTGTGGTTACTGGAAGGGAAGGGGAGAACAGAATGGACAAATGAAAGGGACAAAGATAAGATGGTAATTTAAATTCTGGTGGCAGACATATTGTAAACTTTGATTTACAAGATTATCCAAAAAGACTGTATGATATTACAAGACAGTGGTGCTACTTTAAAAATTAAATAAGCATTCGCGTATCCGACCCACGTCAGGACTCTTTCCCAGAGCCATGGTTCTAACCAGCCCCCAGGGCGGCTGGTTTTCATCCTTGATCTGTGAGGGACAGGAATTGAGGCAAACCACGTGCACACCCCAAGTTGCAACATTCCAGAAACTCTCTGCTCATCCCATTCACGTATCCAGCCCATGTCAGGGCCCCTTGCCGGAGCCACAGCCACTAACACAGCTGCGAGTTATTCTCCCCAAACTCCAAACTGAAGGTGATGGACGACATCACCTTCCCCAACTTCAAACTCTACTACAAAGCAGCAGTAATTAAAACAGCATGTTTTGGGGCTAGAAACAGTCCTGCAGACCAAGGGAACAGAGTTGAATATTCTGTCACAGACGCCCAAATATATGGTAACTTAATCTTTGACAAAGAAGCAAGAAATGTGAAGTGGAATAAGGAAAGCCTCTTCAACAAGTGGTGTTGGGAAAACTGGATAGCTACCTGCAAAAAAAATGAACTCTGACCTCTGTTTAATGCCAGGTACAAAGTCAGATCAAAGTGGATTACAGACCTCAATATCAGTCATAAATCCATTATGTACATAGAAGAAAATGTAGGCAGAACTCTCCTGACACTAAAGCTAAAAGAATCTTTAAGAATGAAACAGCACTGACCATGCAAGTGGAAGCAAACATAAACAAATAGGACTACATCAAACTAAGAAACTTCTGTGCTTCAAAAGAAACAGTGACCAAAATACAGAAAGATCCCACAGGATGGGAAAGAATATTTACCCAATACCCATCTGATAAGAGATTAATATCAAGAATATGCAAGACACTAGTAGAATTGTATAAGAAAAAACCTCCAACCCCATCAAAAAATGAAAAGTAATGAACAGAATTTTCCTCAAAACAGAAATACAAATGGCCAAAAGGCACATGAAAAAATGCTGCACATTGCTAGTCATCAGGGAGATGCAAATCAAAACAACAATGAGATATCATCTCATACCACAGAAACTGGCACACATTCAAAAGAACAAAAGCAACCAGTGCTGGTGTGGATGTGGGGAAAAAGGGATGGTCCTTCACTGTTGGTGGGAATGCCGACTGGTCCAGTCTTTCTGGAAAACAATATGGACAGTCCTTCAAAAACTAGAAATTGAGCTTCCGTATGACCCTGAAACACCACTTCTGAAAATATATCCTGAGGATGCAAAAAGCACAGTAGAAATGACATCTGTACCTATATGTTCATTGCAGCACTGTTCACAAAAGCCAAAATCTGGAAAAACCCCAAGTACTCTAGAACAGATGACTGGTTAAAAAAATTTTGGTACAAAGGAGAGAGAGAACAAATTGGAATGCCCTGCCACAGAAGCAGGGTGGGGTGGGGGGAATGGGTTAGGGGGGTGGGAGAGATACTGAGTTAATTTGTGGTGAAGAATTTACACTGGTAGAGGGATGGGCTCTCGAATATTGCATGAGGGAAAAACAAACACGAAAATGTGTGAATCTGTAACTGTACCCTCACTGTGACTCAGTAATTAAAAATAAATAAATTAATTAATCAATTAAAAAAAGAAACTTTGGTACATCTACACAATGGAATACTATGCAGCTGTTAGGAGAGATGAAGTCATGAAATTTGCTTATAAATGGATAGACATGGAGAGTATCATGCTAAGTGAAATGAGTCAGAAAGAGAGGGACAGACATAGAAGGACTCCACTCATTTGTGGAGTATAGAATAGCATCACATGAGGCTGACACCCAAGGACAGTAGATACAATGGCCAGAATGACTGCGCTATAGCTGGAAGCCTGCCTCATGAGCAGAGGAGAGAAGACAACTAGAATAAAGGAGGGGTCGCTAAGAAAATGATGACTGGAGAAATCAGTCGGGATGGAAGATGTGTGCCAAAAGTAGATAATGGACCAAAAATCCATTAATCTATTTATTCTAGAATTATTTTGAAATTTAATTATCTAATGAACCACTTGATATATTGGAGCGAGAGCACAGTGGGTAGAGTGTTTGTCTTGCACACAACCAACCTAGGTTCAATTCCTCCAGCCCTCTCGGAGAGCCTGGCAAACTACCTAGAGTATCCTACCCACACGGCAGAGCCTGGCAAGCTACCCATGGCATATTAGATATGCCAAAAACAGTAACAACAAATCTCACAATGGAGATGTACTGGTGCCCGCACGAGCAAATGATGAACAACAGAACGACGGTGCTATGATAGTACTACAGTGCTACAATGAACAACTTGTGGGTTTACATCTTGATTTATTTAATTAGAAACCACTTTAAAATGGTGTAGACTAAGATGCATCAAGATTTACTAGTGTTTGGTCATGCAAAAAATAAAAAGCACCATCCTACCATAAGTATGTTTATGAATAATTTTATTAGTTATTTTATTTTTTTATAAAGCTCCATTGTCATGAAAAAGCCTATTGGGGAATGTAAGCTATTCCTGCAGGACAATGTTTAACAGGAATGTGTAAGAAAATCCAAAGATGGAAAAATAGCATAGGTAATAGAGGGCTTGGCAATCCTTTGAAGTTTAAATTCTACCTCAGAAACAATGAAACAATACTAGGTAGAAATTGAAATGGAGCAATAGCACTCAAAGATAAAACTTCTGGGCCAGTAGAAACAGTTGGCAATCTAGTGAGTAATTAAAGAAGGTGACATGTATGCTAACATGAGTGATATTGTCAATCAACAATCTAATGCAAGAATACATTCTTATCACTTGAAAGAGCTATACATAGAAAGAAGCTCATAATTTTGTTTTCTTTAGGTAGTTGTGTTTCCCATAACTCTAAGGGATCTCTGTTGAATAGTTATAATGAAATACTTTTCCTGACACCAAAACCTGGACCACTTCTCTTGTAGTCAATTATAGGTGTTAAATGAACTGTTTTCCCTTTTGAATTGCTCTGGGAGTACATCAGACCACAATTTTCAAAGTATATGTTAGTAAAAATGTCACTTTCTCACAGAAGCCTTTTGATCTCTCATGTTTATGATCTTAACCTGGTATCATGCCTTGTATATGAAACAGCTTCATTAAATTTCTGTAGAATCAAACTGCTTACAAAATAATCCCATGATATTTTAAGGCAATAGATGTTTTTACTCTAAGCACTTTTAAATTTTTCTTATTAATAAGATGTCAGTAACTAAATAATTTCTACACAATAAATATTTTAGTATATTTGAAGAGGAGAGCTCCCTTGTCATTACCTAATATTGCCAGCAAAGTGACAAAGAAAGTTGTATGAAGTTTTAAAAGAACAAAATCTCCAGCTAAGGAGATAGCCCAAATGCTAGTGTACGTGATTTGCATGTGGGAAGTATGGGTTTGATCCTTCAGAGTAGTAAATAAATAAATAAACATAGTATTTCCAGCTTAGGAGAGAATTATGTATTGAAAGCATATGATATGTGTTAACATTTTATTACCTATCAAAATAAGCAGATGAATGGAGAATGGGAATTGAATTTAAAATATTTTTCTATATTCCAATAGTAACTTGAATATTTTAGTTAAATATTAACAAGTAAAATATGATAAGCATAACTTGAACCACAACTATAAAAGTTTTATGGAAAGGAGCATGGTCTAATTAGTTGCTAATTGTAGCACTGCACTGTAGCACGGTCGTCCCGTTGTTCATAGATTTCCTTGAGTGGGCTCCAGGAACATCTCCATTGTGAGACTTGTTGTTACTGGCTTTGGCATTTTGAATACATCATGGGTAGCTTGCTGGGCTCTTGGAGAGGGACGAAGGAATCAACTCGGCTCGGCCGCCTGCAAGGCAAACACCCTACCTCCAGTCCTTTGACTAAAAATAAGAGAAGTTAAAGAATTTAGCTAATAAGAAAAATATTAGAAAGCAAAGATGTAGTAAAATTATTGATCAGACAAAACAAAGAATTCTGGGTAGTCTAACACTACCACTACCCAGCCACCGCCACACTACAGGCCGCTCTCAGGACACTTGGGCCGAACCTCACGCATGAGTGAAACCCCGCAGAACCAGGTAAGCAGAACTTTGCGACCTTGAACTCTAGGTTCAACGAGACCTGGAAACAAGATCCTCTGTCTGCCTCCTCCAATCTCCGGCATCTGAGGGAGGGGTCAAACCCAGACGCCCCAAGCCAGATAAATACCTCACTGGCCGACCCCCACTACATCCACTACCCAGCCACCGCCACGCTACAGGCCGCTCTCCAGCCGCTTCGGGGCCACGCGACACACCATAAGACACTTAATACCCATTGTTCCTGCACCATATTTGATAGGTTTAAATTTGATGTGAACCATGGTAACACCTCTAAGGGTGATTGGAGGCCGCACTAAAAGCCTCCATCCCTCTTGGAGAGCCCGGCAAGCTACCAAGAGTATGCTGCCCACACAGCAGAGCCTAGCAAGCTACCTGTGGCATATTTGATATGCCAACAACAGTGACAACAATTAGCCTCATTCACCTGACACCAAAAGAGTCCCCAATACGGCAGCATTATGAAAAATGAGCAAGGAGAGGCTGAAAAAATCTCGGGGACAAACTAGACTGCCAAGCGAAGAAAGACTAAAATGATTGTCTGTACTTTCAATGCACATACGCTGGCATCAGAAGCATCCATTGAGGACCTGATGGTGCAAGCGCAGAAGATCAAGTACAACATCATTGGTCTGACCAAAATGAGAAGACATCAATCACATCACGCCATCTTCGACACTGGAGAAGAATTGTTCCTCAGAACATGGGACCATAGAGGCATCGGCCATGAGCATTGATTCATTCGAATGCCTAACAACCCGAATCGGACGATTACGCTTGAATAGATGTGGCTCACTGCCTGCAGCTTCTATCTTCGTCATCTATGCATCAACTTCCAACTACGATGAAGAAGAAATTGAGAGGCTCTACATGGAACTGGAGAAGTTCTATAAAGAAGACCACACCTTCTACAAGATCATTGTTGGTGATTTTAATGCCAAGATAGGTCCGAGAAGGTCACCCGAAGAACTCCACATTGGGAACCATGGCCTAGAATGGAACGATCAGGATGAGAGACTGTCTAATTCATCATGTCGACCAAGACCATCCATGGTAACTCACAGTTCCAGAAGGCCGAATCTAAACGCTGGACATGGGAGTCTCCCGGTAGACAGTTCCACAATGAAATTGACCACATCATATTCAATCGAAGGTTTTGCCTGACCGATGTCGCTGTTATCCCAAAATTCCAAATGGGATTGGGCCACCGTCTCCTTCATGCAAAATTCTACTTCACAGAACGGGGAGAAAGGTCCGCACAATTTAAGTCTAAGAAATCAACTCTTAGAATGACCACCAACTGGGAGCTCTTTGGCACTATTGCAGCAACATAGGAAGATAAAATACTTGACAATATCCACGAGGAATACAATCGACTGGTTCAGCACCTCCATGAAGAATGTCAAGAATGAGAAAGCCACAAACAGACGCTTGTCTTCGGAAACTCTAGAGCTTATTCGTTAATGTGGTTTGGTGCGAGCCTCAGGCAACCACAAGCTAACGTCCAAGCTTACAAAGCTGTGCAGAGATGCGATAAATGAAGACCTCAAAGAGAGAAGAGCAGCAGTGATGGCCAGTGCAGCAGAAGCTGGGAAAAGTATTCGCAACGCTCGCCTGTCCTTTGCCAAGTACAAGACCAAGATGACTGCCCTCCAATGTCCAGAAGGATCTATCACATCTTCCAGAAAGGCGATGGAGAGAATTATTCACGACTTCTACTCGGATCTCTTTGACAGCCATGCCCACCTGCCCACATACCAAATTCTGCAGGACGGATATGTCATTCCCAATGTTCTCCCTTCTGAAATCTGACACACCATTTCGTTGGTAAAGATGCGTACAGCACTTGGTCCGGACAAGGTCAAACCCGAACACCTGAAGAATCTGCCTCCAGTACTTATCAATACACTGGATTGACTCTTCACACGCTACCTGTCTGAATGCAAGGTTCTGTCTCAGTGGAAAATCAGTAGGACCATTGTACAAGAAGGGAGACATCCACGACATCAGCAACTATCACCCAATCTGCCTGCTGTCTGTAATCTACAAGTTGTTCACTTGTGTCATCCTGAATAGAATAGGCAGAACACTAGACAAGAGTCAAGAGTAACCAGGTCATCACAGGCATGGCCAAAAGTAATTAATTAAATAATTAAAATAAAATATCTCTCAAGGAAAAAAACCTGACCGAAATTTCACATAGATATAAGCATCCCTAGGTTATAGAAAATTCAATAATATTGTCTGATAAGTCTACAAATGAAGTATATTATGAAAAACAAAATAAAATGATTGGTCTTGCTAACTAATTAAAATAGATTTATAAATCATAATCATTAATAATCAGAAATAAATTATTAGCATGCTGGCTTTTCCTACTGGCCCTCCCTATGTCTCCGAGAAAAGGCTACCGAAAGGCATGTGTTACACAGATTTGTGGATTGGGTTTCTGGATCTCATCGCTTCTATGTTAGTTCTGTGCTCATGCGCTATATGCCAGATCTAGCAATAGAATGGGTATTAAAACAGGCCCACATTAAATCAGCACAGCTCTTTCTCACGAAGGCCTCCATAAAAAAAATGTAGGGAGCCTTGCATGCAAGTTAAAAGTGGGAGGGAAAGAAATCACCAATACCCAAGGCAAGACACAAATTGACCAAATTATACAAATAAGATCTAAAACTGATAAACATACAGTGGAGGAAATATGGAAGTAATGAAGATCAAATCTGAGTTGTCGTAGAGTGGTGGGGGATCTTGGGCACGTTAGTAGTGGGGGACTGCAGTAATTTTGTACACCAATACCATAAACTTTAGCACCATATAACCATACCATATAATAATTTAAAGGAACTTATTAGCTCAAAGAAAGAAGAGGGGAAGATTTTAAAAATTGGTTTTTGGTGAATAATAAAAATTAATATGGACTAAATAGGATAAGGAAACGAGATTGACACCTCATAGGGAATGACCAAAAGAAACCTTCAATTTCACACTCCTAGAAGACAAGACAGGTTTTCTTGAGAATTCTCTAGTAATTACTATAACCAAAAAAGATAAAAAAGACATCCTTAAGATGTTTTGAGCTAACTTGTAAGTGATATAAAATTCCCATTTCCATTGTTAAATCTTATTGATCTAGCTGACTCTATAATCATTGGATACCCAGTGGGTTTAGTATTACAAAAAATAACAATAATAATGATCATTGCTCAAGATAACCAGATATAACTACAAATTTGTCATAAAGTCAGAGTTTAAAACATTTCAGAGAATGTTATAAAGATACATAAGTGACATAATTGAAAATTATAGCAGAAAATATTTGTTTTGTTTGAATAAATAACTCCATATCTAGCGGAATGGCTGAATGTTTTAGATTAGTTGCCTTCTAACAACTTTATGTACATTGGTTAAGTTTTCTTTTGGGGTGAGGTGAGTCACACCCAACTCTGCTCAAGGCATATTCTTGGTTCTGTACTCTGGAATTACTCCTGCCGGGGCTTGGGGTACTAGGGAGTGTACCCAGTTTGGCACTTGCAAGGCAAGCACCCTGCCCACTGTGCATTATACTCTAGCCCTTAAATAGTTTTTCTTTTAGCAAATCTCTACAGAGTACTTAAGTTTTGAATTGTATATAGACAATAAGAAGTAACTGAAGAAATTCATGATCCCCAAAGTCACTGTAGGTGATTCAGATTGCATGTTGAGGTTGTAGTGCTAATAGATAAAGGGAAAATAGCAGAAGTTGCTTGTGAAACTACTAGGAAGAGGCAAAGCAAATATTTTCAGATCACAGACCAGTAATACTGTCTGTATTGGAAGTGAAAGAAGTATGATAGTGCATTTCTGTTATTCCTTTATATCCTTGGGCTCACAGGCTTTATAATAAATCTTTTACCTATGATATAAATTGGCAAGAAAAGATAGATTCCGTGGCTTAAAGGAGGCCACATGAAATCCCATGGATACAGTAGTAAATATTGCATGCTTTGACTTCTGATTAGATTTGCTTGCAGGGATGAGAGATATTACAGGGCGTACTTACCAGTCCCAATAATAGAGCATAGAGCCAGATACTGTCCCTGAACACCGCTGATGTGGCCCAACCGCTCTTCCCAATCGCCCCAGATACAGATTTTCTTACAGGAATCAAAGTCTTCCAAATAATAATCAAACTATTTTTGGACAAGAAGTTTCTATTCGAAAGATTGCACTCATCTGTAGAATATAGAATAACAGAGTAGGAGACTAACACCCAAGAATAGAAGAATAGTAGAAATAAGTACCAAGAGGTTGACTCCATGGCTTGGAAGCTGGCCTCACATTCTGGGGAGAGGGCAACTCAGAGAAGGGATCATCAAATATAATGCGGTCAGAGGCCATGCGGGGGAAGGATGATGCGGTCTGAATGTGGACTAGAGAATGAACACAGTGGCCACTCAACACCTCTATTGCGAACCACAACACCTAATTAGAGAGAGAGAACAAAAGGAAATGCCCTGCCACAGTGGCAGGGTGGGGTGGGGGGAGATGGGATTGGGGAGGGTGGGAGGGATGCTGGGTTTACTGGTGGTGGAGAATGGGCACTGGTGAAGGCATGGGTCCTCAATCTTTGTATGGGGGAAACATGAGCACAAAAATGTATAAATCTGTAACTGTACCTTCACGGTGATTCACTAATTAAAAATAAATAAATAAATAAATTAAAAGAAGTTTCTATTCATTCTAGATGATCTCAGAATCTTCTGGAGATTTCAAGATATTTTTACATATAAGAAAATAGGCAGTTATTTACAGGGTTTGAACTACAAAGTTTTATAACCACCCTTCTTTAAACTACACCTACCTTTACCAGAAATCTGAATAATGTTCTTTATTTTTTGCCTAAGGGTTTCTATTATTAGCTCTGTTAGTCCTCCCTTCACATTTCCTTTAGAAAACATATGCATAGAATTTTCATACACTGCAAATTTTAACTGCATCATTAAAATATTGATCTTCCAGTGATAAAATGAGATATCTGGAAATAAAGAACAAGGAGAATAAAAGGACAATAGATCTGAGAATAAAAGGTGAATTGCATATTTCTTGGTCTACAGGTGTGCCTAAATTCATGCTTTTATCTCCTTGGAGTAAGCAAATGGGATGTTTTGAGTTTACTATGTGTGTATATATAACAGAGAGACAGTGAGAAGACATATCTGTGAGTATATGAGTCTTTTTCAGAAGAGTAGACTAGAATTTTCAGTTTACTACAGAGAAACTAGAATTTCAGTCACAATAGCCCCCAATTCTGATGCAGAAACTACAGAAGGATGCAGACAGCTGAGCTAAAGACTGACCTGGTGCTATCCCTTGATCAGGCTGTGCCCTCTTTACTTTTAACCCTGGGGTGCTACTGGTAAAGTGGGTTTCTAATGTGAGGTAGAGGATCAGAAAATGTCCCCTAAAAGGCATTCTATAGAAAAGAAATGTGGGAGCCACAGCGATAGTAAAGAAGGTAGGGCTCTTGACTGCATTCCGCCACCCCAGGTTCAATCCCCGCATCCCACAAGGTTCCTCAAGTCCTGTCAGGTGTGATCCCTGAGTGCAAAGTCAAGAGTAAGGCTTGAGAACACACGGTGTGGCCTCCCACCCACCACGCCCCCCAAAAAATAAAAAAAAGAAATGCAAGCAAATCCAGTGATTTTTTTAATTAAAGGGAAGACAAAACAAATATACGTGGAAATATCTTAGTCTAAACAATTTTAAATACTTTTTAAGTTTCCAAATGTAAAAGAATTTAAACTGAGTGTGTGCATAATATACTTTCCTGAGACTTGAGTTAGCAGTGTTAGCAATAGAAAGCAGATGACAGATGACATAGAATAAAAATCAACTGAGACATACAGATTTTCATTCAGTACTTAAAATTTACCAGGATGACTATAAATATTAAGGATATTAATCCTCTTAACCTTCACAATCTTATAAGTATCTTTTAAAAATTATTTACAGAAGTAGAAAATGGAGTAAGATTTAACTATATGGTAGCACTGTAGCACTGTCCCCCTGTTGTTCATCAGTTCTCTGGAGCAGGCACCAGTAACATCTCCGCTGTGGGACTTGTTGTTACTGTTATTCACATATCGAATATGCCACAGGGAGCTTGCCAGGCTCTGCCATGCGGGCGGGATACTCTTGCTAGCTTGCAGGGCTCTCCAAGAGGGACATAGGAATAGAACCCAGGTTGGCCACGTGCAAGACAAACACCTTACCCGCTGTTCTAGGTAATTACATTTATACTGTCTGATATCAGTTTAATATTTGCAAGAGAAAATATATATATTTTTCCTTTAAGATATACTTACAAATTTCATCTAAATATGAATTAATTTAGTGGCACTATACTGAAGTGCTCTTTATGATTTGGCTCTTTATGATTTGGTAAGCTTTACAAACTATGTGTTTTTTTTGAAGAGTCAATTATAAACTAGTATTGTGCAAATGAGTTCAGAATGGGTTTCTCCATCGGAACAGAAGCTCATTTTACTAACCTGAGTGAACTCTTGTACAATGTGAAAACGAAATTGACTAGTATTTGGTGTGTATACGTCACATCCTCTTTAATTGGCCAACATGAACCATATATAAACTGAGATGTTATTCTTTGTATACTTTGCTCCAGAAATATCTGAATTTATCCTTCTGTTGTTATAGTTTGTTTAAGGTTTTCTGCCAGTTTTTTTTTTACTTCTCAAGAAATCTTTGTCTTGGCAGTAACCAGGATTATCTTCCATAGGAGAGCTTGTTATAATAGTGCAGACACAAGGAGAACTTTAAAGAAAAAGAGAGGCAGGCTCTAATGGTAACAGCAACAATTCAAACAATCCAATATCCCTCTTGGGGAAAAAAATAAGAAATTTTAAATCATGGGTAGGAACTCTTTACCCAGACCAATTTCTGGATTTTGGACAAGTTTATTCACTTAAAAAAAAAAACCCATAAAGCAGAAATGCCTTTTAAGACTTACAGTGAAGGCCAAGGAAAAGAAATTATCTACTTTATTTTCAGAACCATAATTGATTCCTAAGGAAACAGTAAAGCATCACTTTCATTTAGTGTATAGTGAGATATAAAATTTTGGACTGACAATTTTGTAACTACTTGTTGTTATACAATGTTAAATCTAATAATTATCTTTAGGGCAAATGTTATGTTATAATATTTTGTTTTAATTTTTAAAATCTTTCTTTACAAGAAAGGTTTTAATAGAATTGTAGTGATGAGCAATCAATTTAGTGTCTGTACAGTATTGAGTATGAAAAGGAAATATTCGGAGCTACAGCAATAGCAGAGCGGGTAGGGCGTTTGCCTTGCATGCGGCTGACCCAGGTTCAACTCCCAGCATTCCATATGGTACCCTGAGCACTGCCAGGGGTAATTTCTGAGTGCAGAGCCAGGAGTGACCCCTGTGCATTGCCAGGTGTGACCCAAAAAGAAAAAAAAAGGGGGGAATATTTACATAAAATTTCCTATGCATTTATAATAAAATTTATTGACATGATTTCAAATGAATTCAATGTATCTGGGAAATATGTACTGAACATTTATTATATATGTAGTCACATGCTAAATATTATGGGAGGCCCAGTGCCTGTTCTCAAATAGATTATAATTTTCTCTGAAATTCTAGAGTTTGAGATGGAGGAATAATTTGGGAATAAATTACTTGTCCTAGGTCATTCTGGAATGGAATCAGATCATGTGGGCCTTAATGTTCTTATATGTAAAATTATGACTATTGAATTGAAATTAGAGGAAAATAGTAGTCTTTGTCCCTAAATTGTATCAAGTGTTCTTATATTTCTAGTGATGCAACTTCCCTACTACTCTCAGACTTACACCTTCAAACATAAGATATCATTTGATGGGAATATATATCCATACACTACTGCAACTTGATGTCCTTAGAAGTTGTTTTGTTGTCCAAAATGTAGTTTAAATGGAGGTCATACACTAAAAATTTATTATGTTACATTTATCCTGACTAATAGTAATACCTATACTACTGTGCTGCTTTGAAAAATAGCCAAAAGCCCATCAGCCTCACTTTTTGAACCCTTAACATGGAGCTAATTTTACTCGTGCTCTCAATTTAGGTGCCAAGACCAAACAAATAATTTATTTAACTTCTAAGGAGCTCAAACCAATAAATTAATAGTTGCCTAGATATTATAAGAATATTTTTGGTTTCATTTCATCAGTGGGATTATGCAATTCTTAGTTGTCCAGATGTACGAGGTATTGGATCACCTCAGGGAAGATCTTGAACAAAACAGACATTATAAAACTTGGTCTTTATTGCTAAAAATGGAAAGTCTGAAGATTGGAAATTTGACCTAATGTTGGCCTGAAATGGAAGCAAATTCAAACCAGAGCTCAAAGATGGAAGACATCCATGATGTCATCACTCCACACTTCCAAGGGCTATTGTGAAATGAGGGAAATCGCCTCCTGATCTGGGCTCGATGCCTGAGGATACAAAGTCCAAGGGGATGCCTGGGTTCTTTCTTTAGTAATATGTTATTTTATGTACACTTAAAACAGATTCAGAGTACATTTTCCAAAAATGTGCGAATATGTCTAAGTGTACTAATTGGTGATAAAGGAAGATAAAGATTATGTGGTTAAAGGGAGGCTGATGTTTGAAATCTGTTCCCACTTACTTGCTTTGTGACAGTTTATGAGGTTTTCCAAAAAATATATTAAAATAGTGATATTTGCATGAGCATCTTTTGGCCCAAAGTAAATATCTGTGATTTATTTCCTTCCACCTTCCCTTTCTATGCACCTGCATGCTTCTTCATTGCTACACAGTTTGATTCTATCCTTAGAACTGTTTTCTCCAAAATATTGTTCTAGGGAGGCCCAGTGCATTATGCTGCCTGATTATACCAAAGATGATGCATCCATTCATTTGGCAATTGTTGCATGGCCAACTGTTGACTTATTTTGAAGGTCACAGACAGGACAACCTCTTTGGGGTCAGTAATTATGGTGATGAGCCATCAAGTTCCAGTATATAGAGTGGAGTAAGGGATAAAAGAAGAAGAGACAAATTCACATAGAATGGAACCAGCAAGGTTTGCCAATCATAAATTAGAAAGCAAAGGAAAAAGCAGAATGGCATTTTGAAGCTAGAATTTGAAAATAAATGAGTGATTCCTCTCTTATTGTTTACCTGAGATTAAGGATTAGAATTTTTATGTAGGGGTTCAAGAAAACAGTTCTTAAAATATGGTCTCCTGCATTAAACCTCTATTTTATGTAACACTAAGAAATACTTTTCTTTTTCCAATCTTATTCTTCTTTAAGTGTTCCCTGAAGTTGACTTGAGGGTATATGATATGGGACATTTCAACAGACTGAATTCAGAAGCAAGAAAATCCAGCTGTCCTTTGTGAGGTCAGACATCTAAGCAAGTTGCAACATGGTAAATTTATTCTATCATCTTACTCTGCTTCCTTTATGTGTGCAGATAGTATAAATTTAATTTTGTTTGTAGTAATATATGAAATTACTTTAACTAATCAATTCAAACCCTCTTCAGTATGGAAGATGATTTTGAAGGCAGTCTTGGCAAGTATATGCAGGAAGAGTGGTATAAGAGGTTGTAGCAATTTTTTGAAAGATGATGGTAGTCTGAACTGAAAATTGAGTGGGAAGGACAGCTAACTGGTCATACTTTGGCACATATTTTAAAAGTACAACCACATAACTTGTAAATATTATATTAAATATAATAAATGGAGAAAATAGAAATGATGATATATAGCTTCTGGATCTAAACTATGATTAAATAATGCTATTGTTCATAGAGATGGAAATTTTGAGTTAGAGAAATTTTGAGAGAAAAAATCATACTTTCTTTTGACCTTGTTGAATTAGACAATTCCAAGTAAGCAAATGGTAAATGAATTTGATACTATGAATAAAGCTCAGGTTATAATACAAAGACTCACTGTGGGCCTAATATCGAAGTTAATGAAGTGGTTAAGATTTTTTTAGAAATAAAATTAAAAATAAGTGAAAATGGCAAGAAAAGTGTTCTTGGAATTATAGTGCTTAAAAGTAGGTTAATACTATCCAGAATGTTATTTAAGATGATTCACTAAGGAAATTTACGGAAAACCAGGAGAGCATAGTATCAAAAAATTCCACCAGAACAGAGTGCTTTTAAAGAAGGACTGTAGAAATAGTACAATGGGTAGGATGCTTGCTTTGCACACAGCTAATCCAAATTCAATCCCAGAACTACACATGGTATGCTGAGAACAGCCAGAATTGTTCTTTGAGTGGAGAACCAAGAGTAATTGCTGAACACCACCAAGTGTGTCCCCAAAACAGAAATACATAAGTAAGTAAGTAAATAAATAGTCATAGACCTTTGTTTGAAAGCATTTTGCTTTTAATTTTGCTTTTTTTGCCATGCACAGTGATGCTCAACCTAAGTGAGTTTTCACTCAGGGATCACGCCTGTCTGGGATCAGGATACCATATGGAGTGCTAGGGATCAAATCCAGGTCAGCCACATGCATCTCTTCAGCCCAGAAAACTCTATAACTGATATTACCAGTAGTCATTAAGTTGAAGATAGGATCACTGGTATGTTCAAATATTAATGATATCATTAAATTTATTTGAGGAGATGGTGAGGAGTAGATTCCAAAGGTAGTACGCTGAAGTGCTATAAGGTGTTCAGATGAAAACAAAGACTTCACACAATTTTGCGTAATAAAATTGGAAATAGTAGTATGTGAACATGAACTTACAGAGGACTTTTTGAATAAGAAAGAACAGTACAATCATGGTAATGGATTGTGAAAAGTCATTGAATTGAGTGTTAGTGTTTCAGTGAGGTTTCCTGTAATAGTTACTGTGAAATAAGTTCACTAGCAAAAAGTTGAGAAATCAAGGTCCTCTTAATATTTTAAATTTAGATTTCATGCGATGAAATCTTGATTTCTATCAAATATCAAGATTTCAAGCAATCAATCAAGCAATGACAATTGCCATTGTCAAAATGGCAGTACTCCCCAAAGCATTGTACAAATTCAATGCAATCCCTATAAGGATACACTTGACATTCTTCAAAGAAATGGAGCAAGCACTCCTGAAATTCATATGGAATAATAAGCCCCCATGAATAGCTAGAGCAATTCTTGGGAAAAAGAAAATGGGAGAAATCAACCTCCCCAATTTTTTTTTGAACAAGATGCCCATATTTTTTTTTATTTTTTATTTTTTTAATTTAAATTTTATTGAATCACCATGTGGAGGGTTACATAGTACTCAGGATTATGTCAGTTATACAATACTCAAACACGCTTCCCTTCACCAGTGCCCATATTCCATCACCAACCACCCCATTATACCTCCCGCCCCTTCCCGCCCCCCCAGTCCCCGCCCTTGTAAGTGATAAGTTTCGCTTCGTTTACGCTTTATCTTGGTTACATTCCATGTTTCAACACATAACTCACTATTGTTGCTAGGGTTTCCCCCCAAAAAAGAAAAGACAGTCCTACTGTCAAGGAAGCATTTGATAGCTCTCCATTGCTGAGAATGTAGAGATATTAAGTCCCGCTGTTTGTTACATAACTTTTCTATTTTCCCCCCTCGTCCCGCGCCACCGACTTCACGCCTGTTTAGTAATCACCACGCTGCCTGACAAAGGGAAAAAAAAAACGAAAAAGATGGTTATTTCCCGTCATCAGCTGGCGTGGGGCTCTGGCTTAGTTGATAGTCTGGTAGAATGTCTGCAAGCAGTTTATGGAACCAAAAGTAATATGCTGGTATCGGCCCCGGCTCGAGATTCCACCAGCGTCCCGCTGTTCCAAGTACATAATAATTTATTCCCTTGTATCCCATTCCCACGCCACCAGGTCCATGTCAGCTTAATGGACATCATACTATGGTTAACGCCACGCCGTGTTTCTTCCCAAGAAAGAAGGATATTTCTTCTCAGCCGGCATGTCAACCTCCCCAACTTTAAACTCTACTACAAAGTGGTAGTCATTAAAACAGCATGGTACTGGAACAAAGGCAGAACCACAGACCAACGGAAAAGGGATGAATATTCTAACGCCCCCCCCAAATATATGATCATCTAATCTTTGATAAGGGAGCAAGAAATGTGAATTGGAGCAAGAAAAGAATGTTTAACAAATTATGCTGGCAAAACTGGACAGCTATATGCAAAAAATGGACTCAGATCTCCACCTATCACCATGTAAAAAAAATCAGACCAGAATCCCTAAGGTACATTGAAGACAAGGTCGGCAAAACCCTCCACAACATTATAGCCAACAGTATCTTCAAAGATGACACGCCACTGGCCAAGCAAGTGAAAACAGAGATAAATAAATGGGACTACATTAAACTAAGAAGTTTCTGCACCTCAAAAGATACAGTGACCAAAGTACAAAGACAGTCTACAGAATGGAAAAGGATATTTACCCAATACTCATCCGATAAGGGGTTGATATTAAGGATATACAAGGCACTGGTTGAACTCCACAAGAAGAAAACTGCCAACCCGATCAAAAAATGGGGTGACAAAATGAACAGAAACTTCCCCTAAGAAGAAATCTGAATGGCTGAGAGGGACATGAGAAAATGCTCTTCATTACTAATCATCAGGGAGATGCAGATCAAAACAACAATGAGATACCACTTCACACCACAGAGACTGGCCTACATCCAAAAAAAACAAAAGCAACCGATGTTGGCACAGATGTGGGGAGAAAGGGACTCTTCTTCACTGCTGGTGGGAATGCTGACTGGTTCAGCCCTTTTGGAAAACAGTATGGACAATTCTCAAAAAATTAGAAATTGAACTCCCATTTGACCCAGAAATACCACTCCTGGGAATATATCCTGGAGAGGCAAAAAGGTATTGAAGAAATGACATTTGCATTTCTATGTTCATTGCAGCACTGTTTACAATAGCCACAATCTGGAAAAAACCGGAGTGCCCAAAGACAGATGACTGGTTAAAGAATCTTTGGTACATCTAGACAATGGAATACTATGCAGCTGTTAGAAAAGACGAAGTCATGAAATTTGCATATAAGTGGATCAACATGGAAAGTATCATGTTGAGTGAAATGAGTCAGAAAGAAAGAGACAGACATAGAAAGAATGCACTCATATGTGGAATATAAAGTAGCAGAATGAGACACTAACACCCAGGAGTAGTAGACATAAGAACCTGTAGGTCTACCCTACAGCTTGGAAATTGGCCTCACATGCTGGGGGAAAAGGCAGCAGAGATAGAGAAGGTAACACCTAGTAGAGGATTTTGGGAGGACCCACTCGGGTTGAAAACTGTGTACCAAAAGTAGACTATAGACCAAACATGATGGCCACTCATTACCTCTGTTGCAAACTACAACACCCAACAGGAGAGAGAACAAAAGGGAATGCCCTGCCAAAGAGGCAGGGCAGGGTGGTGGGGGTTGGGGTAGGGTGGTGGGAGGGATACTGGAAACATTGGTGGGGGAGAATAGGCACTGGTGGAGGGATGTAAACCAAATGCAATCATGAATGTTCATAAGTTTGTAACTATACCTCACAGTGATTCATTAATTAAAAAAAGAAAAAAGAAAAAAAAATTTCAAGCAATCAGTACCATCTTGTACCAAGAAACCATAGTATTGTTGAGTCATAGAGCTGAATATCTGAAATGACCAAGTTTCAGGAAAGAGAAGGCAACCATATTGAAAAGCATAACAAGGAGGGGGAAAAATGGTAGATGAGTCCATAGAAGCACTACAAACAAATTCGCTTTAGAAAGAAGAGGAGAGGAATCTGAAAGTAATAGAATTAGAGATTTCAGGTCCCACAAGCAAAAGAATACAGCTTTTTATTTGGAAGACTGAGGAATTACCTAAAGAGAATTAAGAGTGTGTCTTGCATGCTTGATGTCTAGAGTTTGAGACCTTGTGTGTTATGACGGACTGCCTCAATCCCCTCCTACCCTGACCCAAATGGAAGTACTCTATATAATCATAAAATATTTTTTCATTAGTCAGGACTCAAGGAGAAAGAGCTCCTCAAAGTACAACTAAATTTCAGCTAAGCACACCCACCCACACCCACACCCCCCCCCACACACACAAACACACACAAAAAAGGAAGTATTGAATGAAACAGACTTCACTTTGAACAAACCAAGCCAGCTAAGTATATTCAGAGAGGCTGGTCAGAACTTGTGACAATGCAAAGAATTTTCACAAGAAAAAAAATAAAGTGTTTATTCAATTATGGTTAATCTAAGAGTTTTATATTTGTGCTTGACCAAGAAGTGGGGAGATGAGGAAATGACGGGGTTGATCCAGGAAGCCTTTGTGTTTTAAATGATTAAAAACACAGAGAATCTTAAGAGAAGTTTACTCAAAGATTCTGGCAACTTGAGGAGATCACCTAATCACCAAGAAGTCTAGTGGTGACCCTGGTTCCTCAACATGTAAGGTGATATGTCTAGGAAGTTGGCCTTGCTTATTGTCACACTAATTATAAACACTGAAATATGAGTAACTCAGAACAATTGACATGGAAGAGAATTATTCTCTGATACCTTATGGGTTTCAGCATAGTGCAATAGTGCATGCCTTATATAGGGTACTTCAGAAATTTAATCATATTCCAAGTATTTGGGGATAAATGTAAAATATGAGAAGGCGTTTATGATCCTTTTTCCTTAGACAATGAAGTTGCTGCCAACAAACTCCAACCAATTCTATTTCTCTCTTCTGGATACATGTTCAGCAACAAATATATTTTAGCCCAACTTTTTGGGTTTCTTAATATATGTAATCTTATTGTTGCTACTGTATATTATTTGTGGTTTGAAGAAAATATTTATCCCTCTACTTCTCTCAATAATATGCTGTGTACAGATATCCAACCCTATCCTTTCTCCTTGGTTATTACCAAAAGATAGTATTTCCTCTCTGAAGAAAAAGTGAGACTCTCTCTCCTGAATGGATGGGGAATTCAGCAGCAAATGAGAAAATTTTCCAGCTGGAAAAGACTGGCAGCTACTAGTTACTACATGGTTACTAGGAGCCATGGATAAAGGGTAAGTTTGAGCTCTTCTACAACCTAAATGTTTCTGAAAACTTGCATCTGACTGGACACTACAAATAGAAACCTGTAGTAGTTTTGTGGAGAAAAGGAAAGTAATAAGTGAAAATCTTTTTTTTTCATGTTTTTCTCCTTTTAAATTTGGGCGCCTTATTTACAATAATGTCCATATTAAAATTTCCAGTCTACAGTGTTCCAACACCATGGCCACCACCAGCATCAGTGCCAGCATCCCTCCACCTGTGTCTCAAGGCTCATCCCATCCCCCACCGCATCCTCTTGATAAACTCAGTTCTGTAGGCTGACTCTCAGATCTGTTACCACCAGTCCATTGTTAGTTCCTTACTATTTTTCCTTATAGTCCACACAAGATTAGTCTGTATCTGCCTCTCTCCATTTCACTCAACATGATCCCCTCTTGTCCCATCCATGTTGCAGAAAATTCTGTGAATTTTATCTTCTCTTATAGCTGAATAGTACTCCATTGCATTTTTCTACATATACTATTTCTTGACTCACTTGTTCTAGGGCACTTGGGTCTTTTCTACATCTTGGCTCTTGTGAGTAGCACTGCAATTACTACAGAAGGAAAACTCAAGTCCAGCTTTGTGTATGGAGTCAGGGGGCCCTGATCCACGCTACAGATCATGATCCACACTTGCCCCTGAGCGTCACGGTGAAAACAGTCATTCAAGGTTGGAAACAGCATTTAGCTTCTTAGAATTCCATGGTATTAGTAGTCTTATTTTAATCTCTACACTATGAACATTTTTTTCTCAACTAAGAGTTCCACTAGTTTTTTTCTGTCTATATTGCAAAGGACTTCCTTGGCAACCCTAACAAATCAGGCTGCTTTCACAAATCAACAAAAAAGCTGCCAGTTTTCTCCATCTACCCAAGATTGCCAGATTCCTAATAAGCACCAGGAGATGGAATGAAACAGATGGCAAGAAATGTGTTTGGTCCTTGGACTTGAGAAAGCACTGTGAGGCAATTGCTTGATATAACTTCACTTTCCTTCATTCTTTTACAAGGAAAATAAACTGACTTAGGCCTGAGGGGAATTGAAACATACCTTAACAAAACATAGTTGGCTCATGAAGAAACAGGTACCTGAAAATTCATTTATTTTCAAACCACATTTTCTGTTGGAAAGCAAGTGATGAAAAATAAACTTTATATTCTTGTCTATTCTCTGCTTCCTAATACAAGAAAGAAAAAGCATATCAAAGAATACATGGTTCATTTTTATATATTCTGTTATACCAGATGCAAGTACTATGTTAACAGCTTAACCAATAGTCTAAGTCTTCTTAACTACTTTATGTATTTCTCATTTTATTATTTACGTCTCCATATTAAGCTCTTAAAACCAGTCTATGTCTGCTTTTTTCATTAATCACTGATGCTGTGATCATTTGCATGTTTTGTCAAGGAAAAGTGAAGGACCATATTGTTTTAAAAGGTATTTTAGGGGCTGGAGCAATAGCACAGTGGGTAGGGCGTTTGCCTTGCAAGCGGCCAACCCAGGTTTGATTCCCAGTATCCCATATGGTCCCCTGAGCACCGCCAGGAGTTATTCCTGAGTGCAAAGCCAGATGTGACCCCAAAAGTAAAAAATAAATAATAATAATAATAATAATTTTTTTAAAAGTATTTTAAAAGAACTGAAATGAGCATTAAGACCAAAAAACTAAAATTTATGTAATATTTTCTGAGGATCTTGGTTATTTGTAACCTATTAATATTCAGCCATCCCGTTGTTCATCGATTTGTTCGAGCGGGCACCAGTAACGTCTCTCATTGTGAGACTTATTGTTACTGTTTTGGGCATATTGAATACATCACAGGTAGCTTGCCAGACTCTGCCATACAGGCGCGATACTCTCAGTAGCTTGCCGGGCTCTCCGAGAGGGGCAGAGGAATCAAACACGGGTTGATCGCATGAAAGGTGAACACCCTACCGCTGTGCTATTGCTCCAGCCCGATATCCAGCCATGGACCTAAAAATTTTTGATCAGTGTTTACTGCTTTATTAATGGACTGGAGCGATAGCACATTGGCAGGGTGTTTGCCTTGCACACGGCCCACCTGGGTTCAAATCCTCCGTCCTTATCGGAGAGCCCTGCAAGCTACCGAAAGTATCTCGCCCCCAAGGCAAAGCCTGGCAAGCTACCCATGGCGTATTCAATACGCCAAAAACAGTAGCAAGAAGCCTCACAATGGAGACATTACTGGTGTCTGCTCAAGAAAATCTATGAACAACAGTACAACAGCATGCTACAGTGCTATAGTGCTTTATTAATATTTTCTGAACCTGATGAGTTTTGAACAATGTTACATGCTAATACTATGCACATGTTTTTAAAAATAGATTTTTTTTTGCTTATTTTAATTGTACCAATGTTTGTTTATAAGATGGTACATGTTTTAGGGTCACAATTTCATATTTCTTCAAAATGTATGTTACCAGACCACCAAAGAATCAATATGTCTCTAACCATCACACTCTCTTCCCCTTTCATTCCCATTCTCCCTACCTCATTGGTAATCTCAGACCTGCAGAGTCCACGGATTTGTTTTTATTTAGCTTTGTCTTATTCTCTTGCTCGATTTTCTTTCTCTTCCGCCTTATTTAGCTCAGCATAACAGCTTCCCATCCATCCATATCATTGCAAAAGGCATGATTTTATTTTTTTGTATAGTTGACAAGTACTCGAATATGTAAACGACATCTTTACCCACTTGTTTGTCATTGGGCACCGGTTATTTGCATATCTTGGTTATAGTTAATATTGCTGCAATAAAGTCAGATATACATCTATCTTTTTAAATTAGTGTTTCTATGTTCTTTGAATATAATCTAGAAGCATAATTGTTGGATATATGATGGATTTATCTTTGAATGTTTTTAGAATCCCCATACTGTTGTTTCTAGAGGCTAGAACAGTTTACATTATAACGGTATAAAAGGGTCAAGGAGAATCTAGACTTTTTTAAAAACTATATGTGAGTAAAGGAAATAGGAGTTACAAAAAACTTTCATCAGTAGTCAATTTGACAGTGAAAATGGGTTGAGAAATGAAGCAGAGAAATTAAAATAATATTGAGATTCCTTAACTGATTTTAACATCAGCATATAATTGTAATAAGTTTACAATTAAAGAAATAAATGTCATAGAGTTTTATAATTTGAACAATGTGAGTTGAAAAGTTAACCTTCTTCAAATTTTACTTATATAAGTCAGTATGAGTCTTGTGTAGTCCTCATTTCTGAACTTATTGGCATTTAGAATAACTTGAAAAAACAAAAAGAACCATGACTGTCTCGGACATTACATGAACTTCATCGATCTCCATTTTGGTAATGTAAGCATTCGATTAGGTTTGATTTTTTCTGAGAAAATTCTAAGAATCACTCACATTTGAGAAACATTTCAGTATAGAATGTCTCTGCTTAACTCTCAACTAATTTCCCTAGTTAGACCAGCTTATTAGGCATGATGACTATGTAGCCACATTATGCTCAAACCTTCGAAGGAGCTCACACTCAATTCAATTCAAGATAGTGTTACCAACATGGTGGAGTAGGCTGGGACAATGATGACCTCCCAAGCAGTGTTCCAGAGGCCAGAGACCCTGTCCAATAGTCCTTGAGCTAACAGGCCTTTGATTAGATGTGAGGGCCCAGTGATGTAGGACTACTTTGACTCTTTGGTGCTGACAGTTACCTAGACCACCCTGTCTATTCTTGGGGCCACTAGCAAAGTTGTTAGTGCTTGGGTACATCCAGGGTTTGGACATCAGAGATCAAACCTGGATTGGTTGCATGTAAGATATGTGCTTTAAACTTTTATTATCTCTGTGTACCCATCTTGTTAAAAAATTTAAACAGAGTTTTTATTTTACTCTGGATACACACACTCTGTATCCTTTGCTGCTCCTTGGGATATTCTCTTCAGCAATTTCACTTTTTTTTGATTCCTCAATTTTGTTTTACTATTATGGTTTATGATACCATTAATTGTAGTGTTTCAGGCACACAATGTTCTTTATTTTTAACTTTATTGAATCACCATGAGATAGTTACAAGCTTTCATGTTTGAGTTACAATCTCACAATGATCAAACACCCATCCCTCCACCAGTGCACATTCCCCACCACCAATATCCTGGGTATACTCCCCACTTCCCACCCTCCCCCTGCCTCTATGGCAGACAATATTCCCCATACTCTCTCTCTACTTTGGGGCATTATGGCTTGCAACACAGATGCTGAGAGGTCATCATGTTTGGTCCATTATCTACTTTGGCATGTATCTCCCATCCCAACTGGTTCCTCTGGCCATCATTTTCTTAGTGATCCCTTCTCTATTCCATCTGCCCAGGCACACGATGTTCTAACACCACAAACACCATCAGAGTGTCTGCCTCCCTCCAGTAATGTACCCAGGTCCCGTCCCATTTTCCCCATCCACCTAGTTAACTCAGCTCTGTGTACTAATTCTCAATGTCTATTGATATTGGCTGTTTTTAATTCTCTTACTATGTTTCTTTAGAGTCCCCATATTAGAGAGATCATTCTGTATCTTATCATCTGACTGATTTCATTCAGTTTGTTACCTTCTAGTCCCACACCCAAAGCAAAGCATAATTTCATTTTTTCTGGTAAATATAGATTCATTCTTGAAATAAACAATCGAAGATTAAGAAGATGAGTCAAGCTACTGTGAAAACTCATGTCTTACTTACTAAGTGAATAACTGTTATTGCTGTACCCATACATTAATACAATTCTCTGAAGCTGATGAAAAAAAATTTCCCCTTACTGACATCTCTTATCTTGTCTTAAGGAATGAATGATTCTTAATTCAACTTATAATTCTGATTTTTTGTCTATACAATCTCCTAACTCAGGAGAGCCTGACTCAGGAAAGACTCTCATTGATGGAATGAGATCCCACAGATATGTCCTCAGGCAAATGGTCAGCTAATCTTTGAGCTAAGAGTATAAAATGGAGTTAGGAAAACCTCTTAAACAAATGGTTTGGGGAAAACTGCTCAGTCATGTGTGAAAAAATTAACGTGGGGGCTAGAGTACAGCATGTAGGGTGCTTGTCTTGCATGCAGCAGACCCAGTGGTTATCCCCGGCACACAATCTGATTCCCTGAGTCCGTGGAGGAATGATCCCTGAGTACAGTTCTAAGAGTAGCACTGAGAACCACTGGGTGTGGCCCCCAAAACGAACCAAAACTTTAAAAAAATATGAACTCAAAGCCCTAGTCATACCACGCACACAAGTCCATTCAAAGTGGATTAAATACCTCTATATCAGACCCAAATCCATAAATTATGTTCAGGAAACATAGGAAGACTCCTCAATAACACTGATTCTTAACAGATCTCCAGAGCCATAGACCAGGCTAACAGAAGCAAAGATAAATAAATGAGACTGTGAAATTAACAAGCATCGGGGGCTGGAGCAATAGCACAGCAGGTAGGGTGTTTGCCTTGCATTTGGCTGACCCAGGTTCGATTACCAGCATCCCATATGGTCCCCTGAGCACCGCCAGGAATAATTTCTGAATGCATGAGCCAGGAGTAACCCCTGAGCAAGTCTGGGTATGACCCAAAAAGCAAAAAAAAATTTAAAAAAATTAACAAGCACCACTGTACAGGTCCATTTCATTGAGCCATTTCTAACTTCCTCTCTGAGACATCTCATGGTAGGAGAGTCAACCAGTTGGTTGTCTCCACCTCCTCTTCATGACTTAGAAATAAACAGTGCTGAGATTTTTCTACTGTCCATATTTATAGAAAGAGAGAAAACACTCAAAGAAGTCAGTTCTTAACTTTAATAGTGCAGCACCTCTGCAAAACTTGCCTTAACAGGAAGCACAAAGTATATCCCAGAGTCATGGATTTTCCCCCTTATTTTTTTGTTTTTGTTTTTTTGGAGGAAGCCACACCTGGCCATGTTCAGGGGTTATTTCTAGTTCTATACTCAGTAATTCCTCCTGGTGGTCTCGGAAACTGTATGGAATGTAGTTGATCTAAGTCAGCTCGGCTATGTGCAAGGCAAATGCCCTACCTGCTATACCATCACTCTGGGATTTCCCTGTTTCATTGTGAGACACAGATGATCTTTTGACATGCCTGCTGTCTCTAAATCTGGCGTCTCACTCTTGCCTTACCTAATGTTATCCTAAATATAGGTTTCAACTCTCATAGATTTTTAAATAAATGGCTATCTTTGTGATAACTGTAATATAGAGCTGACTTAGTGCTGTGTTGAACTGGTTTTTGTACAGAGGACTCATATTCCGACCACACTGACTCCCTGAGAGTTTCAAATCTAAAACTTCACTTTCATTTCTAAGGTATTTATTTAATTTCCAGATGAATTTAGGCAGCTCTGTAGTTTCAGAGGTCAACTGAAATAATCATGGTTATATAGCAATTCAAAAGATAGTTTATTAAAGAGATTCTTTTGAGAAAAACTGAGAACCTAAACTCAGAGAAGCATTTTTCATATCTCTTGGAGTGCTGATTCTGTCTCTCAGAAATTTTGGTCTCAAACACAATTTTTTTAGGTGGGCTAGCTGCATACAAGGTAGATAACTCTTTAAGACTTAAAGGAGACATCTGGTTACATCCTTGACTAAAATGAAGACGAATGCCGTTTATAATCATTTCTTACTCTCAGAGTTAGACATTATCTGAGGGATGAGAGGCACAAGACATGAGGCTTATTAATGTTTCTGTCTATCCTAGGGTTTCTTCAGAGATGAGGTCCAGGCTGGACAATTGGCTATTATCTCGGGTTCCTTCTTGCAGCAATTTCCAACATAGGAGAGGGTGGCATGGAATGTAGGCTCTGGTTAGGGTACGTGGTTTCTAAACAGCAAAACGGTGTGCTGTTGTTTTAGCTTACTCGGGTCTTTGCAGCTGTCAACTCTAGTTTTCTCAGATTAGAGATACCTCTAACAAACTGTTGGAGTTTTATTTCAGCCAACACCAGTCTATAGTCCATCTGCTACTAGTGAAAATGTAGCTTCCCAGGATCCACGCCAGCCATACAGAATGAGAACACGTGCATGGGAGCATAAGTATCTGAATTTTCAAAATTCATTCTAGAGGATTCTGCTACTAACTAAAATTTTATCCTTATTGTTTTATAACTGGCATAAACCAAAACTACTCCATTGTAAGAATGCATTTAGGAAATTTTTGGTAACTTTATTCAATCATGTTGCACCCTGTAATTAAAATAAAAAGTTTCCTGAGCTATTCCTATTTTCTCATGACCATTTGTATTCAATGTCTCCCTCACTTTCAGTCACAAGCAATTGCTGATCTACTTTCTATTCCTAAACTGAATTTTCTCATCAATTTATATAAATAAAACATATAGTATATAGTTTTCCAATTGACTTGTTTCATATAGCATAAAATTTTATATAAATAGGAGGATAATGCACATATAAATATAAAATTCTTTTATATTGCTGAGCACTATGTTCAACAAATGGATAAGCCAGATTCTTTATTTACTCACCAGTTTTGTATTCTTGGAATACTTCCAATGTGGGGCTCATATATAAGGTTGAAATGAACAGTAATGTGCAAGTCTTTATAGGGATATGTTATCATATTCTCAAAAAGAACTAGGCGTTGACTGCTAAATTGCATGACACATGTGGTCAGCTTTATAACTATATTGATTTCTAAAGTAAATTAAAATAATTTCTATCTTAAAGCTTGTTAAGTATGTCTGTGAAACATTTGCCCCTTTTTATTGTGCCATTTGTATTCTAATTTTCAACTTACTAATGCTATTTTTATATAAAACAATGGTTCTGAAGAATATATTTTGCAAATACATTTTGCCACTAACAATTTAATTTTCTTTTTTATATGTGTTAATATAAGCATGTTTTATTTTCTTTTTTTGCTGGCCCATTTTAAGAACTCTTGCTAACTAATGCCATAGACGTTCTGTTATTTTTTATATAATTTTAAAACTTTGGCTTTTAATTAGGTCAATGATCAATTTTTAATTTGCATGTGTATCTATGGTAGAAGGTACATATCAATGTTCATTTCATATACATAAATATCCAACAATCCTAGGAACTTTCCTTGAAATCATATATTTTTCCCAAGTGAATCTTGACACCTCAATCTTTCATATAATTAATTGTTTTTTTTTTTACTTTTCTATTGTGACATCTCCATCGTGAGACTTGTTGTTACTGTTTTTGGCATATCAAATACACCACGGGTAGCTTGCCAGGCTCTGCCGTGTGGGCGGGATACTCTCAGTATCTTGCCAGGCTCTCCAAGAGGGGCAGACGAATCGAACCCCAGTTGGCCACATGCAAGGCGAATGCCCTACCCACTGTGCTATCGCTCCAGTTCATGAAAGGTTGTCAAGAATATCCTTTTACCTACTTTGAACCCTCATATCCTGTCCAGTGGATCATCCCCAGCTATTATTGTCATACTGGTCTCTTCTCTATCCTAACTACGTTCAGCTACCCAAACACTTGTGGTTAGTTCCAACCATTGACCAGTCCTCCTAGCCTTTATTTTCCCTGATCATGGATATTAGTCTTTACTATATATTTTTTTATATACCACAAATGAATGAAGTCATTCTGTATCTGTCCCTCTCCTTCTGACTCATTTCACTCAGCATGATAGTCTCCATGTCTATCCATTTATAGGCAAATTTCATGACTTCATTTTTTTCCAGCAGCTACATAATATTCCATAGATATGCCATAGTTTCTTTATCCATTAGTCTGTTCTTGGGTACTAACATTGTTTCCAGATTCTGGCCATGGTGAATAGTGCTGCAATGAACATAGGTGTTGCAGATGGTGTTTCTGCTGTGTGTTTAAAATACAGATTCAATGTGATCTCTATAAGGATACCCAATACATTTTTCAATGAAATTATCACACTTCTGAAATGCATGTGAAACAATAAGCCCCACAAATAGCTAAAGCAATTCTTAGGCAGCAGGGGGGGGGGAGGGAGAGAAATGGGAGGCAACACCTTTCCTCAACTTCAAACTGAATTACAAAATGGTAACAAAACAGCATGGTATTGGAATAAAGACAGATCCACAGATCAAAGGAATAGGGTTGAATTTCTTTACACACACCCTCAAATATATGATAAGGGAGCAAGAAATATGAAGTGGAGCAAGGAAAGCCTCTTTAACAAGTGATGCTGGCAAAACTGGACAACTACCTGCAAGATAAACAGGCTCAGGCCTCTAACACCATCCACAAAAGTCAGGTCAGATAATTCTTTTAATCATGTTCTGTGTGAAAATCCCACACATGCCCAGAGCTGTGTAAATCCACATCTCGGGCTGTGTAATCCCCTCACGTGAAAGGATGTTTGTGGGGTCTCCTTGTGACTCTCTCTCGACGCCCGCATTCAGTGCTCTCAAGCCGCTTCTCCACCCGGGACGCTCTTACCTTGGATGGATGAAGGAAGAATGAGGGCCAAGCTGGTTGCTGATTAGTTGCCATTTATTCAATCTCTCATCTCTCAGCTCTCTCTAGCCCGCTGTGTGTGTTTCTATCTCTCTCTAACCGCGCAATTCTTTCTTCCCACTGTATTCGCTTCCTCTGTCTCTCTCTATCTCTGTCTCTCTGCTGTCTCTGTAAATGATCTTCGATCCCCCCTCCTTCAATCAATCCATCCCTTTCTCCCTGTGACTGATCTTTTTTATCCTCTCACCATGCCTCCCCAAACCACACCTCTCCTCGGAAAGCGCAATCAAAATTGTTTTTCTAGACTTCCTGACCATCTGCAGCCTACAAGTCCAAAACAGCCCCTAAGGTGTGTTTCTCCTCCCCTTAGACCTACAGCTTAATTAACATTTTTAATTCTCCTTCCTAATATTTACCATTCTTTATGGACACAGTAATAGTAGGGTATCTTATAGGCTTGTAGGGTGACTCTCCTGGGGACATCTCACTATAGACTCAGACCACAGTGCTCAGGCTGAATCAATCATTCCTAACCCCCCACAGGGCCCAAATTTAGTTATTACTTTTGGATCATGACAGAATTTATCCAAGACCAAGCTCTTAACTTATGGTTAACCATTAGGGCATTTTGGCCAAGCCTATTTTGATGCCAGGGTAGCTCACAGCTCACTGCTTGCCCTGGGTCGATCCAGTCCCTCACTGGGACCCTGCTTTTGGAGATCTAGGAAGTAAGGGCAACTGAGGCTTAAGTCAAGAGAGCAGATGTCCAGGAGGTAATATTACCTGGAGTCAGTCAACTCCCAAGCCACAGGCTTGTCTTTTTTTTTTTTTTTTTTTTGTCTTTTTGTCTTTTTGTCTTTTTAACTGTCTTCCTGTATCCAAAAGGCGATTGCTCTGAAATAACTAACCATGCAACAGACATTAAGAAGAAGAGAAAGACAATATTTACAAGTTCGAGTCTGATCAGCAGACAAAGGTATTGACAGGTTAGGGGGCAATCAATAAGCACAAGCCCCAGCGGCCAGGGAGGAAGGGGAAACCAAGGTTAGCCTCCAGTCCTATTTCAAAGTTGGCTGCTCTGTGTTTTCTATTTTAGCATACAAATGTTTTACATCAGCTTGTCATTATCCTCCACAATCTGTTAAAAAACGTGTTTAGGAATGTAAGAGGAGACATTAGATTCCTAGAATTAGAAGAAAAATCCTCTTTAGTCTCTATCTTTCAAATAGTTTGTGAAAAATTAGTATTATTCATTTCTTTAATATTTGTTGCATTTTACACTTGTTGGGAATTTATTTGATAATAAATGTTTTAAATCATTACAAGGTTATGCTTAGTGTGGTTTGGGGAGGTATACCAAGTGGTGTTCAGGGACTACTCCTGAGTTGGTGCTCAGAGGCCACAACTGATGTTACTCAGTGGACCATATAGTTCTGGGTATTGAACCCAGGTATCCTGAGTGCAATATATGGGCTCCAGTGGCTGAAGAGATTGTAGAGTGGGTTGGGCACTTATTTATACACAAGTCCACCCTAGTTCAATCCATGATATAAACCCTTGAGCCCTGCCAGGAGTGATCCCAAAGTACAGAGATGAAGTAAGCCCTGAGAACAACTGGGTGTAGGCCAAAAGCATTAAAATAAAAAAAAGCACACTGGCTTTAGTTGCACACAAATCCATTAGTTTCTGAATTGTAATAGCGGCCACATCTGGCAGTGCTGGGGGTCACTGGAGTCATTTCCCTGTGACGTTTGTGGGTCTAGCACCTGCAGAGTATGTGTTATATACCATTTGAGTTACACTCTCATCCCATGAAGTTATTCAAGTCCAAGTTATAATTTCTTCTTGAGTCAGTTTTACTGTGTAGTCCCCTTTAAGATCATTTATCCAGGACCCAAGCAACAAACAGTACATCAGCTAGGGCACTTGCCTCCATTCAACCTACCCATGTTCCATTCCTGACACCCATATAGTCTCCTGAGCTCCAGCAGAAGTGATACTTGAGCACAGAGACAAGAGTAAGCCATGAAAACTACTGGATGTGAACAAACAACTAATAAATAAATCATTTGTCCAATGAACTAGAAAGTCCCATTAGCTTATGTAAGTGTTTCCACAAATTTTCTCATTTTACTGTAAACTCAAGATCCATAATAAAATTACTTATATAAATTCAGATTTCAGTAATATTTCAATGTCTTCATCGTAAGCAGCTAAAAGCTAATCCATGTTCATAGTTTTATCTAAGAATAGCTTTGGTTTCACTGACTTTTATCTTCTAAAACATTCATTAATTATCATTAATACATTTATTATAAGCTATATATATATTATTGGCTTGTAATTGCAGTCTAATTTTATAAAACAAAACTCATGTAACTAGTTCTTAATAAGTTACCATTGCTATTATATACATTTTATTAAAGCAACAACTATATCCCTAGTCCCGCTCTGACTGTACCATAAGTTTTTGCTTGTTTTTTTCATAACCACACAATATTACTACTTTAATTTTTCTCATGGCTTTATTTGTCTTAGGTCATATTAAAATTATGTTTGTTCAGCACTGACCATGAAAGAGGAAGCAAAGATAAACAAATGGGACTACATCAAACTAAGAAACTTCTGCGCTTCAAAAGAAACAGTTACCAAAATACAGAAAGAGCCCACAGAATGGGAAAGAATATTTACCCAATACCCATCTGATAGGGATTAATATCAAGGATATACAAGACACTAGTAGAATTGTACAAGAAAAAAACCTCCAACCCCACCAAAAAATGAAGAGAAGAAATGAACATAAGTTTCCTCAAAAAAAAGAAATACAAATGGCCAAAAGGCACATGAAAAAAAAATGCTCCACATTGCTAGTCATCAGGGAGATGCAAATCAAAACAACAATGAGATATCGTCTCACACCACAGAGACTGGCACACATTCAAAAGAACAAAAGCAACCAGTGCTGGTGTGGATGTGGGAAAAAAGGGACGCTCCTTCACTGTTGGTGGGAATGCCAACTGGTCCAGCCTTTCTGGAAAACAATATGGACAGTCCTTCAAAAACTAAAATTGAGCTTCCACATGACCACACAATACCACTTCTTGAAATATATCCTGAGGATGTAAAATAGCACAGTAGAAATAACATCTGTACCTATATGTTCATTGCAGCACTCTTCACAACAGCCAAAATCTGAAAACAACCCGAGTGCCCTAAAACAGAAGGCTGTTTAAAGAAACTTTGGTACATCTACACAATGGAATACTATGCAGCTGTTAGGAGAGATGAAGTCATGAAATTTGCTTATAAATGGATAGACATGGAGAGTATCATGCTAATTGAAATGAGTCGGGAAGAGAGGGACAGACATAGAGGGACTGCACTCATTTGTGGAATATAAAATAACATCACATGAGGCTGACACCCAAGGACAGTAGATACAAGGGCCAGGGGCATTGCCCCATAGCTGGAAGTCTGCTTCATGAGTGGAGGGGAGAAGGCAGAGGGAATAGAAAAGGGATCACTAAGAAAATGATGGCTAGAGGAACCAGTTGGGATGGGAGATGCATGCCGGAAGTAGATAATGGACCAAACATGATGACCTCTTAGTGTCTGTGTTGCAAGCTATAATGCCCAAAAGTAGAGAGAGAGTATGGGGAATATTGTCTGCCATAGAGGCAGGGGAAGGGTTGCAAGGTGGGGGGATACCCGGGATATTGGTGGTGGGGAATGTGCACTGGTGGAGGGATGGGTGTTTGATCATTGTGAGATTGTAACCCAAACATGAGAGTTTGTAACTATCTCACGGTGATTCAATCATGAATCACGAAAATCCTGTTAATCACTGATTTCTCAGGCGGGCTCAGTAACCTCTCATTTTGTCCCTTCCCTGAGATCTTAGAAGGCTATCTTGACTCAGCTCTCCCAATGATGTCGCACTGGTGGCTCTTTCAAGATCAGGGGAATGAGATCCAGCTTGTTACTGGATTTAGCATATGAATACACCATGGGAAGCTTGCAAGGCTGTCCCATGTGGGCAGGAAACTCAGAAGATTGCCAGTTTATCCCAGGGGGAGAAGCAGGCTACATGATATCTTCTGGGAGCTTGCTTTTAAGTCTCTCTCTGGATGTTGGCCGTTGATGGGATTACACACACCTGGGTTCCTCTGCCAGTACCTTCATGCATGAGGCCTGTTCAAACGTGTGGAGAGAGGCCTCCAGTATGGCTGTAGCTATGTTCCGGTGGTCTTCAGCCGCCAGGAGCTCTGCTTGGGGCAGGGAGAGAAGCTGGAGCCCATCCCCTCCGAGGGGCCCTGGGGAAGACAGCCAAGCATGCGGGCAAGAGACTCTCTGGTGATTCAATAAAATTAAAATTTTTTTAAAAAAGAAAGACAAAAAAATTATGTTTGTTGTTTAATTTTCAAATCTATAGAATTCCTGATTATCCTTTAATTCTGTGACATTTTGGTCAGAGATATATTAATAACGGCTACAAATCTTTCCAGATCACTGTAGTTTTTGGCCCTACAGTTGATCTAATTATATAGATATTTTACATTCTCTCAAATAAAAAGAACTGTGTATTCAACTTGTGTTGGGTCTAGAGCTTTATAAATATAATTTAAGACATGATTATTGATAAGATAGTTGAGATCCTTTATACATTTCCTGACGTTTTCACCTATAATTTAACTATGAATTTCTGAGCCGTACTATCTCAGTACATATTTCTTTGTAATTTATCTGCTTTGCCTTGAGGTAGATAAACTCATTGAAAACCATTATCTGTAAATTTTCATTTTTGTCAAATTTAGGGAAATATGTATTATTCCAACATTTTTTCTACCACATTTTTGCTTTCTTCTGCTTTTGAAATTTCAATTACATTTATACTATATAATAAAGTAAATTATCTAACAGGTTCCTGAGGTTTGGTTCCTTTTTTTTCAGTTGCTTTTTCTGTATTACTCATAAAGAATAATTTTTAATGATCTACTTTCAAATTCACTGACTCTTCTGAGTCTCACATTATTGATTTTGATTTTGATTATTTCCTGTGACTTAAATAAAAAAATTATACAGCTTGTTTTAACATTGTAAAAATTCTATTAGACTCTTTTTAATTATTTCCATTACACTGTTTAAGTGTATTGTCCACGTCTTTCACATGTGCTTAACAAATCTAAATAGCTTAATAAAGTCCTGATAATTTCAATTTCTTGCTCATTACAGTACTGGAATCAGTTGATGTTATTATCTCTTACAACTGTATTTCAAATTCTTGAGAATTTTTTGTATGTCAATTGCATGCCAATTTCAATTGCATTCCACATGCTATGAGTATTTAATTTTGGAAAATCTAATTTGTTTGTTTCTGTTTTTATCTTATTTGTATAAATGCTTTTTGTTTGTTTTAAGGGACAATTGGTCTGGACAGACTTGCACAGTAAACCCTAATTTCTTGGACAGTAGCTCTGGTGTCAGTTTAAATCTTACACCCTCAGCTGAAGTGCTAAAGCAAAACCGATTTTAGCTAAAATGCAGTCTTTTCTACAATGCATTGTTAGGAGACAGCCATAGATTTTAGTAGACCAAATTTTGGAATGCCTTATACAGAACTTTCCTTTGGCAATTTGTCACACTAAAACCAATTGGATTGGCACCTTTGACCTCTGTCCAGTGGCAGTCAGTCGCGGAGCATGAGAATAACAAACACACAAGGCGAGAAGTAAACACAGTGTCCAAGATTTGGCTTCTCCTGAATAGCCCCAAATAAGACAAAGGCTGGCCATTCATTCAGTACAGTATCGCTCCCCACCCCTGACTCCCAAGTCTTCAGTTATTCTTTAAGTTGACAGCAGCATCAAGAATAGTTAGTAAACACATCAAAATTTGATGGGTACTTCGTGAGCAGTCAGCAGGCACCCCTAAAGTATAAAGTCCTGATAATGTCCTATTCTATTGTTTCTAATTTTGCCATTTTTTTTAACTCAAGCACTGTGGTTTACAAAGTTATGCATAATTGAGTTTTAGACATACATACTGCAGCACTGATCCCACCACCAGTGTCATCTTCCCTCCACCAATGTTTCTAGGTTCCCTCCATATACCCACCCCCCTCACCCTGAAGTAGGCCCTCTTAACAGGCTTTTATTTTTTCCTTTTATTTTATTTTATTTTTTAGAGCGTTACAAAAGCTGTTCACAATTGAATTTCAGTTATACAGTATTCCAGCCAACACCCATATCTTCACTAGTGCACATTTCCCAGCACCAGTATCCCCAGGTTCCCTCCCATCACCCCTTATCCCCCATCCCTTGCCTGCCTCTTTGGCAGAGGATTTTCTTTTCTTCTCTCTCTCTCTCTCTCTCTCTCTCTCTCTCTCTCTCTCTCTCTCTTCTCTCTCTCTTTCTTTATCTTCCTCCCTTCCTTTTAAGCACTGTGCTTTGCAATACTGATACTGAAAGGTTATCAAGAATATCTGTTCCCTACTTTTAACCCTCAGATCTTGTCCAGCATGATCATTCCCAGCTATTATTGTCATACTGGTCTCTTCTCTATCTTACCTACCCTCAGCCCCACACACACTTGTGGTTAGTTCCAACATTATCCAATCCTCCTAACCCCTGTTTACCCTGGCCATGGATATATTATTCTTCTACTATATATATATATGTATGTATATACATATATAGGTGTGTGTATATTTATGTATATATATGTATATGTATTTTATATACCACAAATGAATGCAGTCATTCTATATATGTCCCTTTGCTCCTGACTCATTTCACTCAGCATGATATTCTCTATGTACATCCATTTATAGGCAGATTTTATGACTTCATTTTTCCTGACAGCTGCATAGTATTCCATTCTGTATTTGTGGCATAGTTTCTTTATCCATTCATCTGTTCTTGGGCACTCAGATTGTTTCCAGATCTTGGCTATGGTGAATAGTGCTGCAATTAACATAGGGGATGCAGATGGTGTTTCTGCTGTGTGTTTGGGGGTTCCCAGAGTATATGCAGAAGTGGTATTGCTGGGTCCAACAAAAGCGCAATTTCTAATTTTTTGAGAAACGTCCATATTGTTTTCCAAGAAGGCTGGACCAGCAGGTACTCCCACGAACAATGAAAAAGAGTCCCTTTATCACTGCATCAACACCAGTACTGGTTGCTTTTGTTCTTTTGGATATGTGCCAGTCTCTGTGGAGTGAGATGATATCTCATTGTTATTTTGATCTGACTCTCCCTGATGATTAGTGATTAGGATTGTATAAGAAAAAGAGCATTTTATGCAATCAAAGTGAAAGTAAAGCGAAATTTATCAGCTACACAGGTGGGCTGGGGCTAGGGGTGTGGGGGGGCTAGGGGTGTGGGGGGGCTAGGGGTGTGGGGGGACGGGGTGGAACTATACTGTGATTCTTGGTGGTGGAATATGTGCACTGGTGAAGGGATGGGTGTTCAAGCATTGTATAACTGAGACGTAAACCTGAAAACTTTGTAACTTTACACATGGTGACTCAATAAAATAATTTAAAAAAAAAAAGAAAAAGAAAATGAGCATTTTTTATGTGCCATTTGAATTTCTTCTTTGATAAAGTTTCTGTTCATTTCATCGCCCCATTTTCTGATGGGACTGAATGTTTTTTTTCTTATAGAGCTCAACCGGTGAACAGGCATCTTTATTAGTATCCTATTCTATTTTTTGCCTGTGTTGTCTTCTAAATCTAAGGATACTAACCTGATTTAATCTATCCTTTCCTGGACACACTTTTATTGCTCATGAGTGTATTCTGACCTGCCTGATTATACATTTTAAGACCTAAACTGTTTTTTCCAGAGGATTATCCCCATCTTGAGGTTTTTGTTAGGTAGGTAGATGGTTTCCCACACTTCCCCTTTCATTATTGCTTCACCCTCTAAAATTATTGAGTTTCCCCCAGCTACATTTTTATTGATGATTCCAGTTGAAAAGGAAATATTTTCCATTGTATCTTACCACTTAACTTAGCTCCTTGTGTCAACTCTTCTATTCAAATATTATATTTGTGATCAAACTTCAGGGTCCTAGGGTGTTTCATTCTTATTGCATCTGAATTTTATATATCCTTTCTGTGAGAATCACCAGCTGTCTAGGCACTGAGCCAAATTCTCACCTTAAGATAAGGTGGTGTTAATATATTTCATTATTACTCTCTTTTAATCAATGCACCAAGAAGATTCGGACATTAGCTTATTTTCCTGATAGTGTTCTGAGGTATCAGTGTCAATTTTCTTAGATTATTTGCAGATAAAATATCATAAACATACTTTATCCTATTTGTCAATTATTCCTATTAACTGTTTTTTATTTATTTTATTGAATCACCATGTGGAAAGTTACAAAGTTCTCAGGCTTATGTCTCAGTTATACAATGCTCAAACACCTGTCCCTTCACCAGTGCCCATATTCCACCACCAATAAAAACAAAAACAAAACAAACAAACAAAAAAACCAGTATACATCCCACCCTTCACCCCCCAATCCCCCCTGCGTGACTGATAATTTCACTTCCTTTTCTCTTTACCTTGATTACATTCCAGATTTCAACACAAAACTCACTATTGTTGTTGGAGTTTCAACACAGACTCGCTATTTTTGTTGGAATTTATCCCCCAAGAATACAGCTTTATTGACAAGGAAATATTTGATAATAAGTTTTCCACTGATGAGAATGAAGAGATAAAAAGTCACGCGGCCGCAGTAGCAGCCGCGCGTTTTACAATTTCTATATTATAGTAATTAAGTCCAGGGAGATTTAAGTTGGAAAATGAATCATTTCCCTTCCTGGAAAAGCATGGAGCAAAAGCTTAGTTCACAGTCTGCATACATGGTTGCAAACACTCACTGGAACCCCAAGTCATAAAGCTGTCTCTGGTTCCTGCTCGTTCCACATCCACTGGCTGTGCAAAGGCATGGCCACCCGGGTCGAATCTCAGCCGGAGCCCGAGCTCCGGCACCAGCCTGAGACTGCCCAGGTGTCCCGCGGCTGTTTCAAGTTCAAAGCACATTTTTTTTTCCGCACCACAAAGTTCATACCTGCTCAAAGGACCCACAAAATGTCGGACCTCCTATTCATTGGTTTTGATTTATAAAATATAGGTTGGCCACTATCACAAAGTGCAACATTCTTTTTTTTTTTACAGTATTTTTATCTATTTTTATTTTTTAATTGAATCACCCTGATATACAGTTATAAAGTTGTTGATGACTGGATTTTAGTTGATGTTCCAATACCCATCCCTTCACCAGTGTACCGCCACCCTTCTCACCACCAATGTCCCCAGTTTCCCCTTATTCCTCCACCACCATGTCTTTTCTTAAAAGATGACTTCTTTGCCCCTTTTTCCCTTCCCTTTGTTGTTGCCATGCCTGGATTGCATAATTCAGCTGTCGCACACACAGTCACACACACACACACACACACACACAGACACTCAAAGTGCAACATTCTTATAATACCTTTTCTAAAGCAAAATGATGTAAAGCAAAACTAGTAACTGTCAGGAATTTATTGTGAGGAAAATATTAGCATTCTCAAACATGTCCTCAAAAAATAAAGGATATGAGCAAGAAATGCAAAGTGCAACAAAGAAATTCTCTTCAACAAGTGGTGCTGGGAAAACTGGATAGCTACCTGCAAAAAACTGAACTCTGACCTCTGTTTAATACCAAGCACAAAAGTCAAATCAAAGTGGATTAAAGACCTCAATATCGGACATGAATCTATAAGGTTCATAGAAGAAAACGTAGGCAGAACTCTCCATGACATTGAAGCTAAAATGTCAAAAGCTGAAAGATGAAACAGCACTGACCATACAAATGGGAGGAAAGATAAGCAAATGGGACTACATCAAACTAAGAAGTTTCTGCACTCCAAAAGAAACAGTGACCAAAATACAGAAAGAGCCCACAGAATGGGAAAGAATATTTACCCAATATCCATCGATAAGGGATTAATATCAAGATATGCAAGACACTAGTAGCACTGTATAAGAAAAAACCTCCAACCCCACCAAAAAATGAAGAGAAGAAATGAACATAAGTTTCCTCAAAAAAGAAATACAGATGGCCAAAAGGCACATGAAAAAAAAATGCTCCACATTGCTAGTCATCAGGGAGATGCAAATCAAAACAATGAGATATCATCTCACACCACAGAGACTGGCACACATTCAAAAGAACAAAAGCAACCAGTGCTGGTGTGGATGTGGGAAAAAAGGGACGCTCCTTCACTGTTGGTGGGAATGCCAATTGTTCCAGCCTTTCTGGAAAACAATATGGGCAGTCCTTCTAAAACTAGAAATTGAGCTTCCACATGACCACGCAATACCACTTCTTGGAATATATCCTGAGGATGTAAAAAAGCACAGTAGAAATGACATCTGTACCTATATGTTCATTGCAGCACTCTTCATAATAGCCAAAATCTGAAAACAACCCGAGTGCCCTAAAACAGAAGACTGGTTAAAGAAACTTTGGTACATCTACACAATGAGTTTTGTGCTTATTATATTTTGAATGGATATTTGTATATATACTACCTTAAATACAGACATGTTTCAAAATTGTTTAGTTTACACAGTTTTGTATTTCATAAAGTGAACTTATAATATCCTTCTGTAGTTTTCTGATGAGTACTAGACTAATAGGACTTTAAAGCTATTTTTAGTTTTATAAATAAGACTGATATTTAATTATTGTTTCCAATATAAACTGTGTGGATTTGGAATTACAGTTATACAAACCTCATAAAATGAGTTGTGATGTGAATTCTCTGTTCTTTTCCTCTAATTTTAAGTTTTGGTTGGGATTTGATGACATTTCTTAAATATTTGGTGAACACACTTATAAATCACCGAGACCTGTGCTGTTCTGAGGAAAGAATTTTTTAATTTCATTTTATTTTTGTAAAGTTTTTCACAATTAGGTATTACATTTAATATTTGAATACCATTCCCACCACCATTACACCTTCCCACCATTATATTTCAAATGTTTCCATTCTGAACCCCAAACCCTGCTCCCAAAGAAGAACTGAAATAATATATTTTGTATTGCTTGTTTTTAATAATCCACTAAAACTGATCCAAAAAGTTCTCTTAGATGAAAATGAATGAAGATTATTTTATTTCACCCAGTATCCATTAAGCCCTTCTATAAGAGATTATTAACATGTTGTTAGAGATTGAGCCTTGTGTGCTTATATGTATGTATACATATATGTGAATGTATATGTATTTTTGAGGAAAGATATTTTAAATGTTATTTGATATTTGTATTATAGGATTTATCTTTTAATTTTTGTCTGGTCTTTATATTTTTGTTAAGTTTATTTTATTTTTTCTAAGTGTACAAATTTATTACCATAAAACTTTGACATGATTTTATATTTTAGTCTGTTGCATCTACTCTTATGCCCCTCCTCTTTGAATCTCCTGCCATTTGTATTTCCTACTTTCCAAGTCTAGTAACTTTCTTGGCTTATATGAATCTTATAAGTCTTCTTAAAGAATTCATTTAATTCTTTGTTTTCTCCTTTTGCATTGTGTTCAATTTCATTAATATCAACTCATTTTTTCTTTATTTTTTACCGAACCATTAATTATTTTCAATCACACATTTGCCGCATATAACCTCAAACTTAACATTTTTGAGAACATCCATGCTCTTAGTTGTTAAGTGGGAATCCTAGTATGCTACCCGACCCAAGTAAGTGTCCAGATATTTCCTATGAAAGGTGAGGACAAATGGCACCAGGAGGAGGTTAAGTTGTTTGGTGTCTGTACAGTTTCAGTCATGAAGACTAAGGGGAAAACATTTCTTAGGATCACTTGCACAACAACATGCATGTTCTTGACAATGTTGCACTACACACTTGGAAATTGTTGGGAGGGGAATTTATGTCATGTGGAGTTTTGGGCAAGGACAAAGTTAAACATAAGCTTTTGAAGTGAGGAAAAATCCTGAAGTCATCTCACAGAATCATCAAGTGTGATCACCACCCTGTCTATAAATCCGACAAAATTTTGGCATTGAGCTAGCTTTCAATGTAGTGTTCAAGCGATCCTGAAACTTACATAAGTTTTCACCTGAAAACCCTTCGATAAATATTTGTTACTACCAGTCTTGCTGAGTGGCACAGCCTTATGTAAGCCAGTGTTGCAAGAAGCAGAGTTCTGTGCCCCCTCGTGGCAAACTCTAAGCTGAAGTGCTTCTGCACCACTTCAGAAGCTCAGTCCTAGTGCACATTGATTTATGAATATGATTAATAAACTACTAAACACTGAGATCTGAAAATTTCTAAATTTGGTCTGATGGGTCACACCAGGATAAATTAATTGTGTAATATGAAATAACAATCTGGTCCATAGAATACTAAGCATCACTGTATTACTGTATCACTGTCTCCCGTTGTTCATCGATTTGTTCGAGCAGGTGCCAGTAAAGTCTCCATTCGTCCCTGTCACATTCAGAGTCAGGAGAATGAGGCCCATTATTGTTATTGTTTTTGGCATATTGAATATGCCACGGGTAGCTTGCCAGTCTCTGTCTTGCAAGATTCTGTATGGCTCTCTTCTGGGAGCGTTGTTTTAGTCTCTGGATCTTGGCCGTTGATGAAATTACATGGTGCCAGGAGCAGTTTGTGGGTGTGATTGCCAAGCTACTGGAAAATTGAGGATCTGGGTGGAGGAGACCTAGTCACGGGTCCCGCATACCTGGGTTCCTCTGCTGGTTCCTTCATCGGTGAGGCTTGTCCAAGAGTGTGGAGAGTGGCCTTGAGCATGGCTGAGCCTTGTTCTGAAGGTTTTCAGCTGCCAGGGTTCTGCTTGGGACAGGAGACTCAACCTGCCCCCCTCTGAGGGGGCCACGGTGAAGACAGCCTGGCGTGGAGGCAAGAGATTCTGCCATACTAAGCTTATGAGATCAAAATATTATGCGGGGGGGAGTGAAAAGCATTGGAATAAGTACAGAGAAAATCTGTCTATATCAACTATGTCAATATTTAGTATACAAAGTACCTAGTTTTAATGACAACTATACCCCCTGGGACATTTTGGATGTTCATCTCCCTCCTCACGCCCACCCAGCCCCACCCAGTTGTTGCTCAACAGTAACAAACCTTCCCCTGGAGCAGTCATCCTTTTGGGCCCCTCTCTCCCTCTCTGCCAGCTAAATCTCTCACTCTCCATCCGCTAAATCTCTCTCGTTCTAGCAGCTAAATCTCTCCCAGGATTGTGGCCGTGCTCTGACCGGACCAGGACCAATGACTCAAAGAAATCCTTCAGGTTGCAGTTCCTCCCCGCTGCAACTGTGAGTCAGGACTCCATGTAGCACAACAGCAGCCAAACGAAAAGTGGGAAAAAGCAATTCTCTTTGGCAGAAACAGCAATGCACTCACTGCCAAATCTTATGAATTCATGTCAGTTAAGACTGGCATTTCTTGAAATTCCCCAAACAAATAAGAAAGAAAAAAATGCTGCATTTGCATGCAGAACATATTCAGTCCAGACAACTGCTAATTTTCTTCCAAAATTCAAGACCAGTGATTCTGACATAGTGCAGATTAGCCTCTGGTTACATTTCTCTTCTTTATGGTGCCTCCTACTTATTCATCTGGCAGCAGTCAGCCATTTCTTGCTTTCTAAAGAAGGTACTCACCTAAAACTGATGGTCAATCCGAGATACACACAAGGCAACGAACTTAAAACAGCCTTGTGAACTAAATCCGCCACTGTAGTAAAGCACTCAGTAAAATATAGATCTTGGTGAGAACGGCTTCATTAGTGACAAATGCTGACTAAGCAAGGTGGACTCTGGTGTGCTTTTTCGTTCCTGCTGTTAAAGATTTCAAAGATAGACGTCAGTTAATACAGATCCTGGAGAAAACATAGCAACGTCCAGCTGTACATTGCATCCAAGAGCATATGCACTAGATTTCTACAAATACAGGAAATTAGGACTCAAGTTTATTCTCTGGTTGCACACTGGGGCTATAAACTACTCTATGGCATAAAATGATAAATTAACATAAACCCAGAAATTCCAAGATAAATTAAGCAGGCTTAAGAAATAGGTTGTAGAAAAGGGTTTGTTTTGTTACTGAATGAAAATAACCATGTTTAGCTCTTTTTGATTAATTGCATTAAAACCAGAGTCTGAGAAATTTTTGATATAAAGCAATTGACTTGTATGGATTATAATGACCCTGAAGAATAAACTCTATCAAACAAAAATTGTTCTCAGACCATCATTGTCCTGGTCTTTGTCACTCATATTAAACTTTTTAGTCAGACCAGAAGAGAATTCTTTTTAATTCTACTGAGATTTTCTTATTTACTTAAATATATTTATGAATTCTTAATGTTTCAACCTAATCTTAAGAAAAAGTGAAAACTTCTCAATTGCTTATTTTAAAGGCAATCATACATATGCTGCTGAGCATGATATCAATATATTAAGATGAAATAAATACAGTGATAGATAAGAATAGATATATAGATACATAAAGACATAGATATACATGTAACTGCATTAAGCACTTTGGAGATATAATTAAGGATAAAAGCTCATCCCCAACGCTGTTGAGAGTTACCACAGTTGTAATAGAGCTGTATTCCCTGATTGATAGGTTTAAGGACAAATGACTACCTAGCTTTAACAAGTTTGAAATGACTGCATCCAGAGGTCAGCTCAGATGAAAGGTCTAAGAGCTGCATCTTACTTGCACATAAATTATTTTGTTTCTCACAAATATCAGTGAAATCATGTATAATATATAAGAACTAGTTTTGCACTTTAATGAGTGGTTATGTAACTTAATGTGTATTTGGAATTTCTACAATTTACATAAAGTTTGTTCTTATCTCTGAGACACCTCGCCTTTGGAGTTCCACAGGGTAATATTTCTTGGTTTATAAAATGTAGTAAAATTGATGGTGTGCCTGTTTAGAACCTAACTTCAAAAGTCCCAAGTATATTCCTGTTTCTGTAACCTTTTGAAGTCTTTCCTAAACAAGAGATAAATAGGATCAATTTTGATAGTGTCTCCCATTATCACACACTTTTTAGACATGTCTATTATTCCAACTTTTTTTTTAAGACACGGCTTTCTTGAGGCTCATTCTATCCAGCTCTTGCTACTTTCTATTTATTTTTGTCATAGTCTTTACTATATTTCTTGGTTTTTGCTGTATAACAAACTGACCAAAAACTTAATGTCTTGAAACTGCAATTATTGTACTCAAACTGTGATTCTTCAGAATGGCAGCCATTAAGACCGATTGTCTGAGTTGTTCATCTGTCCTGAGCCTGACTCATATTTGTGTCAGACCAACAGAGAAATAACCAGACTAGCAGAATCTCAGATAAAACTGAATATTTTTCTGCTCCATAATGTTTCATGCCCCGGCAAGCTAACCAGGCTGACTCATAATGTGACTAGAAAGGAGGACAAGAGAACAACAGGAAGCAGCCAGATATTTGAATCTAGGCTCCAAACCATGACTTGTCATCATTTCCAGTACATCCCATACATCATCTGATCCAAGTTATGAAACCAACTTTAATCCAAGGGCAAGAGAACATACTTTTATTTTGATGAGAAAATTTAAAGAGTTCTAAAGAACTGTGACATGGATGTCACAAGAAATGAAAGGTTGTAACTGTTTGGCAATCTTTCTTACCTTCTGATGATCTGATTACTTCTCCTTGGCCTCTAAAGAATTTTTCCCCTTGAAATATTGGTCCAGTCTCTTTCCCAGGACCATCCATCATTGTGACTGACTTAGGGGTCTTCCAGCATCCCATGTTTCATCTATTCACTGCCAAAGATCTTCACCTTCAAATCATATCAGTTTTATATTAGCTTTCATAGCCTGGACCTAAGCTACATTGAACAGATATGCCTAGGAAATATTAGAAGTTAACACTCACTTCCTAACATAATCGCAATATTTTTTAATTTCATTATGACCTGACCCTTTTTCTTGCCATTACTGGCCTTTTTTCCAGACCTTTACTATTCTCCCTTTATTGAATCTCCCTTACTATTTATTCACTTCAAGTACTGATTCCAAGCAAATCATCTTAATTCCTTTCCTGACTATATCTTCAACTTCTTTAGAATATGTATTATAGAAATCCAAGAGACAGCACGTAAACTACAAGAACAGGGGTGGAAGAATAAGACAGCAGGTATGGCACTTACTTCACATGCTACCTACTCAGGTTCAATAGCCAGCACCTCATACATATGGTCCCCTAAGCCCCTCCAGGAATGATTCCTGAGCTCAGAGCCAGGAGTAAGCCCTAAGCACTACCACAGCCCAAAGAAACAAAAATAAATTAATTAAATAAACTACAAGAACAAAAAAAATGGCCACAACCAAACCCAATCCTATGCAGAATATTCAAGATAATAGTGAGCTTGCAAAACTACATAGATGAATATTGAACCTAAGAAGATTTAGCTTTAGCCTGTGCTCTGCAGTTCACATTCAGTGACCCCTGCCACAGTAATTGTTTTTGTTTGGAAAAATATGGAGTTCGTATTACATGTGTTCCTTGTTTATTGTGGTATTTTAGCTCAGGCCAGGACATTAGTAAAGAAAGGGAAGACAGCATATTTACAAAGGGACATAGAAAAGAAACTTTGTTCCTATGAGCCTTTGGCCAATAAACTTGAAACTGCACTTGGAAAATTTGATGGTTTCCACTCCACCCTCTTGAGCCTTCTACCATCCTAATCTGCCTTCACCTACCTGGAGAAACTGGAAGAACACAGTAAATTCTTGGATATCTTCAGAGCCAACAGTCATTTTTGAACTTCTCAGAAATAGAGGAACAAAATACTAACAACCTATAAAAAGCATAAACACTGAATATGAGTTTCTATTCATTGAGTCCAAGTGGTAAAATGTGGCATTTGTTTAAGAGGGACAGAAAGAGCGCCCAAGTTACATTACCCATAATTGAATGTGTTGAAATCCTCAAACTGGTGAAATCTTCTGGCTATACAAGTGCAAACTTTCCTTGTAAGGAACATACTTCACTTTCTTTTTTTCTCTGATGTTGTTACAAATTCATTTTACTTTTAAAAATAAATGCACTATGTTCTTTTATCTCAAACAATAATATTTTATTTAATATTTTTGTAAATACAAAGAAGACAGAGGAGGACATTTATACCTATGAAAATTATCCTTTTATCCTGATTACAGAGCTAATAAATTTTATGTTCAACATGAACACAAATCTTCCAGTACCTACTTTATAATTCCCTCATCTGTGGTTGGAACTAATTCATTTATTTATAATTTCTAATTTTTTTTGCTATATTCCCCCCCACTTTAGTAGCAGGATTGCCTAAGACAATATTAAAATAGGCAAAATGACATTTTTCTTCCAGTTATTACAAACATCACTTTTTGAGTTGGCAACTAATATATATTCTCTACTCAACTTCTGAAGTAGAGAAATCTTACAGGGAAATTATTACCAACAGAGGTTTATCTCATCATCTTCTGATAAGAAACCCATTTACAAATAAGTGAGCAAATCACACACACACAAATAACCATATTGGCAAAAAAATGAGTTTCCAATGAGGAAAGGAGAAAAATATTACAGGCAATCACAAGTTTACAATATAAACCTTTACATTTTCATTAGCTAATTAGAACTTCCTCAAGTAAAATTACTGTAGTACATACAAATGTCAATTTTTAATTATATACAGCTGAACCTGTTAAAAATTTTAAATACAATCAAAACCAAAGCTTCTTTTTTTGATCTAAGACTCTTTTCAGTAATATTGGTTGTGAATACCAACCTTAGCGTAACATTCACATATTCACACTGGTGAACAGTGTTTAAGTAAAATAAAAATACTGAAGTGGCAGCTTTCAAATCATGTAAATAATATCATAATTACTTCAGGGAAATTTGCAAAAAGTCACCTCTATATCAATAACAAACTGATGACAAACCTCTGTGAGAGGAAGCATGGGTGTGGGGTCAGATAGAGGCAGATATGTCTTAGGAGAAGTCCTTGTCAGAGAAAACCAAAAAACACAAACTAGTTACATGTAGAATCACGTTAGGTCACTTTCATGTCCGATATCATGGATGTTTTCTTCCCAGAAAGGGGGTTTGGTATCTTTAAAAATTCCTTGGGAAAAAAGTGTTCAATACAAGCATGTATTGTCATCTTATAGGCATGTAACCATAATTTGGTTTTGCCTCTAAACGAAAATTCAATAATCTTATTTTGCAGGGGTATATCCAGTAGTGCTCAGAGATGCAGATATGCAGGTCTGGTGCAGAGTATCAAACTCAGGACCTCACACTTGGCCAAATGCTCTGTCACTTGAGTTAACTTCCTATCTTTCAAACTTCAGTACCTTCTAAGAAGCACATCTGAGTTTCTTGACTCTAGCATACTCCACATTAGGCCCCAGATTTTACCTACATCTTACTGGCAAAACTTACAAATGCAAAGTTTGAATTGCAGTCGTTAGAAAAAGAAAAAATATACACATGGCTGTACACTCTAAGTAACTCTAATAGAAAGCCAGTATTTGATTGGAAGTAATGCAATAAACAGTTTTAAGCTAGGGATAAATTTTCCACTGGCATAAACATTTTAAAAATCATCTCCTATGTTTGAACGTTCTTCACTCCAAATGCAACCCCCACTCAAACACAACAGTTTTATTCGGGAAACCAATCATGAATTTGAGTAATAATTTAAAACACTGGGTAAAGGTATAAAAGAGATTATTTTCCCAATAAAAAAATAAGAATAGAATGAAGAAAATGATTTTAAAACGTCATTTATCTGCTTATATATGAAAGTCAGTATTTTTAAAAAAACAAATACATGTAAATAAGTATTTTTGACTGGTGAAAAAGTAAGGTTCCCAAAATGTGACTCTTAGCCTCCACTGGCAGGATTTCTTCTAGAATCTGGACTTTTAGTAAATAGTAACTTTCATACATATAATGATAGCTATTAAATAATCATTAGTTTTATGGTATTCTGCCCAGTCCAATAATTAGGCAAAAAAGAAATAGGAATAAAGCAATACAATTTTCTAATCAGTTCTGAACACTTGAGAGTGAATGAACCATTACCTTAAAAAGCATATTTTATAAAAAGGTATTTGTTGACTATGAAAGTAATACTCATACTTTAGTATATACACACTATATTAAAATTTATTGTTAGTGATAAAATTTTTTAAAGTAAGCTATATACAAAAGCAAACATTTAAAATATTTAAATTTAAGAATTAAAAACAGATTAATTATATGTAAATATTCATTATTATTGTTGGCAGCAATATTTTTCTGAATAAATGTGTATTTAATAATATGTTACCTTCTATATTTGTTGGATGATTTCTTGATAATAAACAAAACTTGAAGTTAGCCTGACTTAAATTTTTTATTAAAATTTACTTTTTGAAGATAATTCCTGTTAAAAGATATTACTAACAAAAATAATAAAACTATCTATTTTATTAATGGATTAATGGATACAAATTTACTTTATACAAACCCATATTAGCAAGATATTCCTAGTCTTTGTTATTTTTTTATTATGTTTAAATCATTGTTTCCCCAGTTTCTCTCTGAACTTTCTAGCTGGTCTTGTGCCCTACACCCTTATCAAATTTTTAAAATAAGCAATTAATTAGGTGAACCTAGATAGAAAACCAGGAACAGTAGTAAAGACTCTCTACTCGACCGATTCACTCACATAAAGCATTCTGCTATTCCAGACTTTTGTTGGCACATATCTGGTTGAAACAGTTGGCACCTGTGTGCTAGTTGTATAAGTGAGCTATTAGATATGACATGGAAACTGGCAGGTTACCAATGGCCTATTGTAGATTGAACTATACTCATTTCTCATATGATCTAAGACACGTGGCAGCAGAAGTTGGAATGAAAAGTGAACAGTAATCAAATCCATTTCATATTTTTGTAATCCAACAATTAAACCTTATATCTTTTAATTGATAAATCATCAGGATTAGTGTCAGATGAGAGAGAGCACAGAACGATCCTCCATGGACATGCCACCAGACCCATGCCAGGCAAATTTCATTCAGGGCACCCAGAGGGGTGGATGAGGCTCCTCCCCACCCCAGCAGAACAAGCCCCAGAGCCAAAAACCTCCAGAACTCAACCACCACCATGCTCACAGCCACTCTCCACACGCTGGGACAGGCCTTACGAGTGAGAGAGTCTATTCCTGAACATCTCATATTTTACACCACCAATATACCAAGAGCAGCACACCATATTTGATTGGGATTAAAGTAGAAGGCAACCAATCTTAGGGGGAAATATATTTATATACACGAGGCTCAACCTTTAACAACATGTTACTAATCTCATATAGAAGGGTTTAATGACTCCTGGGTGAAATACAACAATCTTCATACACTTTTCTCAGAGAAACCTTTTTGGGATTATTTTTAGCAGATTATTCATAACAAACAATACAAAATAAAGTATTTCGGTTCTGCTTTGGGGGCAGGGTTTGGGGTATAGGATGGAAACATTCAAAATACAGTGATGGGAAGGTGTAATGGTGGTGGGATTGGTGTTCGAATATTCATCATCATCATCCTATTGATCATCAAATTTCTCAAGTGGTCTCAGTAATGTCTCCATTCGTCCAAGCCCTGAGATTCTAGAAGCCTCTCTCTACTCGTCCTTCCAACGATGCCGTACTGGAGGCTCTTTCAGGGTCAGGGGAATGAGACCCAGCTTGTTATTGGTTTGGGCATATTAATACACCATTGGGACCTTTTGAGGCTCTCCCATGTAGGCAGGAAAGTCCCAGAAGTTTTCCAGGTTCTCCCAGAGGAGAAGTAGGCTATAAGATATCACAGGGCCGCTTTGCAGCTACGCGCTTCCAGGAGTTTGCTTTTAAGTCTCTGGACGCTGGCCATTGACAGGATTACACAGGACCAGGGGCCATCCCTGGGTGTGACCACCTAGCTACTGGGAAATTGAAAATCTGGGAAGAGGAGGCCCAGTCCCAATCCAAGCAGGCTTGGAGGTCTCAGCCCCGTGTCTCACACACTTGGGTTCCTCTGCCAGTTCCTTCATGCGTGAGGCTCGTCTGAAGGTGTGGAGAGGGGCCTTGAGCATGGCTGTGGCTAGGCTCCGGAGGTCTTTGGCCGCTGGCAGCTCTGCTAGGGGTGGGGAGGGAAGCTGGAGCCCATCCCCTTCGAGGAGGCCCCGGAGTTCGAATATTAATGCAATCAAATATTCTGAACTACTTTATAAAAATTAAACTTAATTTTAAAATATATAAGATGTGCACGTTGTGGTATCGGAGGAATAAATCAGAGTCATCCAGAGCATTCTCATGGAACAAGACCCAAAGACGTTTTGACATGGACCTTTCTAAGGTGCTGATATAGTCGATGATTTTTCTTCTCATTATTGGCACAACAATGCACACAGCTTAGTATTTGTCCTATGGCCCCTTTGGCCAAGGGGGTCTCTTTTTACACTTAAAAATGAATCAGGCTTTGAGGGTGAAGTCTTGAAGATCTTAATGCAGTTTTCTCCTAATCCATTCCTCTGAAGAATTCTTTCATCAGAATGCTCAACTTTGTTATGTGACTTGGAAGAAGACTCTATTTAGACAAGACTGCAGTCCCAGCCAATACCGCAATTACATCTAGAGACACTCCCAATTAAATACACTAAAACCATGACACAGATTCCTGACCCAAGAAACCTGTGAAATAAGTCATTTTTTTCACAGCTGCTAAATTTATGATAATAGGAATTGAATACAATATAAATATGAATATAAACATAATAGGCTACATTTATTTATATACATGGCTTTGGGGGATATATGTAATTAGACGTTAAACATATTCTTGTAAAGTAGACAAAATATACAAGGTCTATCCAGATACTTATGAATCATTTGTGAGAGACTAGACAGCATTACACACTATGTGCATGACTATATTACATGACAGTGAAGTATAATGTTTCATGTTTCCTATGAATTCTCCTCCTGGCATAAACTTTTTAAATGGCCTGTTTAAGGTTTATTTTTACTAACAGATTCAAAGCCTAAAAATGCACCTCTATCTGTTAGTACAAAATGTCATTTCAAATTTAACCTAGAATTTTTCCTTTTTGAAAAATATTTTATACAACATATATTTTGCAATATAAATATATATGCACTATAAATGCAATACATTGCCTCCATAACAATGAATCTATTTGGCAGCATTAAAATGAATTAAGCATTTAAGACTAAAGTCTTTGAATTTTGGGTCACTTGCCTATAGAAAATTACATTATATTATATTGATGGGATCATATACTGATTTTTTTCTAGTAAGCACAACTTGATTTAAAAGAGTTATATTTCAGTGAAATTTTAAAAATTTTCATCTCTTGGAAACTCAAAGTAGCATTCTTAATGTTCTGAAATATTGAGCATTAAGAAAGAAATTGTTACTTCAGAGGGACAGAGAACTTTGTTCAAACTGATAATCATGATATAGTTAGGCATTATAAGATGAACTTTTAAAATTAGATACACAGGGCATCTGGAAAGTAATGTTCTGTCCCAATATTAATGTAAAAGATTTAGATCAAAGTTCACATGCCTTAGTTCTCAAATTTCCATCCAAAGTGTTTAAAATATCTCAACTACATGCAGTGTTTTAAGAATTTGCATGACTAAGGAATTATTTTTTGAATATTAATAGCCAAAAAATTCATCTGAGAAACATTAGATAATTTGTCTTTCTTAATTATACAACCCATAAATTATTATAACTTTATAAGGGATACTTTTTCTTAGCATGGAGGCCAACCCAGCAATTCTCGGAGCTTGCCTCTCCCTCTGTGCTCAGGGATCACTTCTCACAGGACTTAAGAAACCATATGTAGTAGCAGAGTCAAATCTGAGTAAAACACATGCAAATGTCTTTGCCTCTGAAATATCTTCTGGACCCTCAGAATAATTCACTGCATCACTGTATCATTGTCATCCCATTGCTTATCGATTTGCTTGAGCGGGCACCAGTAACGTCTCCATTGTAAGACTTCTTTTATTATTATTATTATTATTATTATTAATGAGTCACCGTGAGGATGCAGTTACATTGTTTTGTGCCTGTGTTACAGTTATACAATACTCGAGTACCCATCCCTCCACCAGTGCCCATTGTCCTCCATCAATGGCCCCAGGGTCCCTCCGCCACCCAGTCTCCCCCCATCCCCCTCTCCCCCCTCCTGCCCCCATGACAGGGAATTACTTATTGTTCTCTCTCTCCTTTTGGGTGTTATGGTTTGAATGGAGATACTGGGTGGCTATTGTGTTCAATCTATAGTCTGCTTTCAGCCCGCCTCTCCCATCCTGAGTGGATCCTCCACTACCTTAAGTTGGTGTTCCCTTCTCTGTCTGAGCTTCCCTCTCCCCCAGCATGTGAAGTCAGCTTCCAAGCCATGGAGCAGGCCTCCTGGTACTTATTGCTACTATTCTTGGGTGTTAGTCTCCCATTCTGTTGTTTTATATTCCGCAAATGAGTGCAATTTTTCTGTGTCTGTCTCTTTCTTTCTGACTCATTTCACTTAGCATTATACTTTCCATATTCATCCACTTATATGCAAAGGTCATGACTTCATCCTTTCTGACAGCTGCATAGTATTCCATTGTGTCGATGTACCAAAGTTTCTTTAACCAGTCATCTGTTCTTGGGCATTCGGGTTTTTTCCAGATTCTGGCTATTGTAAACAGTGCTGCGATGAACATACAGGTGCAGATGTCATTTCGGCGGTACTTTTTTGCCTCTCTTGGATATATTCCCAGCAGTGGTATCGCTGGGTCAAATGGGAGCTTAATTTCTAATTTTTAAAGAAGTGACCATATTGTTTTCCAAAAGGGCTGAACCAGTCGGCATCCCCACCAGCAGTGTAGGAGGGTTCCTTTATCCCCGCATCCACGTCAACAGCAGTTGCTTTTGTTCTTTTGGATGTGAGCCAGTCTCTGTGGTGTGAGGTGGTATCTCATAGTTGTTTTGATCTGCATCTCCCTGATGATTAGTGATGAAGAGCATTTTTTCATGTGCCTTTTAACCATTCATATTTCTTCCTTGAGAAAATTTCTGTTCATTTCTTTGCCCCATTTTTTGATGGGGTTGGATGTTTTCTTCTTGTAGAGGTCACATTGTGACACTTCTTGTTACTGTTTTTGGCATATTGAATATGCCATGAGTAGCTTGTCCGGCTCTGCCGTGCGGCCGAGATACTCTCGGTAGCTTGCCAGGCTCTCTGAGAGGAGCGGAAGAATCAAACCCGGTCAGCGGTGTGAAAGGATAACTACCTTAGATAAACATATCTTGTATCTGTAAAATGGAGATAGTGATACTATTTCTAAGCATTATTTAAAGTGTCTTTAATGATATGTGTTTTTAATTATAAAAGGGGGCCTGATTTTATAAATATTAAATATGCTTTGCCATTAATATGTAGCGGCATCCATGAGTCCAGGTATAATATTTTAACTTTTAAAAACTGCATTACTCTTTAATTGGCTGAAATTTTAGTCTCTTGTTTCACAACTATACCCTCTGAGCAACCTTCCCTCTTCATGGAAGTTACATAAGACTTGCAGCTGGATCACTTTTCCCGATGTGTCGCCTGTCAGTAGAATTGAAGAGGATCTAAGTCTATCTCTCAAATTTAATTCAAGCTGACTTATTTGTGTTGGAATAATTTCCTCAGAAACTTTGTGGGTCTTACATGTATTTCACAGACATTCACTCTACTAAACAAAGCACAGAGCAAAAACTTCTTCAAGCTAATCTTCTCCTCTATCTTTGTGTCCAGCTGAAATGGTTGAGTTACAACTCCCTTACTCATCCTGAAAGATTTAAAACTGATGCAATGAAGAAGATATATGAAGAACATATTTACTCTCTTGAAAGAACTTTGTATGGTTGTGTAACCACCAAACACCATAACCTTTTACTTTTCGAGGGTTGTAGGCAAAAGTTTGAACATATGAAACTGGCATACTTACTCCATCCCATACCTTTCGCTGCCATTTCTAACTTAGAGTAGCTTTGCTATATGAATGGCTCCGGTCTTTTCAAAGTCTCAATTCTTTTTTAACAGAATCAAGTTTTTCTCTATTTCTCTTCCTTCTTTTCTATTTTATTACAAGCAGCAAGAAGAAATCAGAGCATGCCATTAATAGAATTGTTTACCCGATTTCTTAGCTAATATACTTCCTAGAATTTTTCCATGCATTTTGTTTCCACGTATTTTGTTTACACTCAGCTTTCTTCACTGCACATCTTAACACTCTGCCTTATAATTTCCAAGAAGGTCTTCTTCTTGTTCTACTGACCTTTACTAAAGTGATCCCAAACCAAGCTTTCGACTAACACTATATTTAAGACAATCAAGATTTTCTCTATCAAGCACCTCAAAAATCCTTCTAGACATAATTAAATAATTGTCACATTTGGGGTATTTATTACAGCACCACTTCCAAGTATTAAAAAAGTGTATCGAATTGTACTGGTCCATTAAAAATTATTACACATTGAGTGATTTAATAAGCATAGTATATTTCCTGACAGTACATACTTTCAGACAATATGTACAAATATATTTTCCATATCAGGAGTCTGGACTAAATAATAGGGTCTTATAAAATAAAGGTGTTGGCTGAAGCTGTACCGTTGTAAATGAACTGGAGTCCTCACTGAGCACATTGATTATTGGCAAAATCCATAGCTCATGGAACTCAACCTTATTACATTAGAAGAATTATCGTCTAGCATAACATAAGGTCCCCATAGCCATGCCTCCAGACTCCATGCACAGCTGTTTCACATGGGTCGCCCCAGAGTGGAGCGGGTGAGAGCCCTCCCTGCCCCAAGAGACCCAGCTCTGGCAGCCAAAAACCTCCACAACCCAACTGTTGCCATGCTCAAGGCTGCGCCCCATATGCTCTGACCAAGCCTCACATACACGTAAACATATTCCTGGACCGTGCAGCTGCTTTTGCGTCTGCGTGACACATCGTAAGACACTCCCTACCCATTTCAGACCATATTTGATGGTGTTCATATAGTAGGCAACAAATCATAGAGGGAAATATATATGCATATATACATATTTTCAGATATGTATATATGCATATATATACAAACTACCAGGAGTAATTCCTGAGCATCTCTGGGGTGTGACCCAAAGAACAAAATAAAATAAAATAAAACTCGGGCTTTCGCCTTTCACACGGCCAACCCGAGTTCTATTCTTCCACCCCTCTCGGAGAGCCCAGCAAGCTACTGAAAGTATAGAGCCTGCACAGCAGTCTGGCAAGCTACCCATGCGTGTTGGATATGCCAAAAACAGTAACAATAAGTCTCTCAATGAGATATGTTACTGGTGCCTGCTGGAACAAATCGATGAGCAATGGGATGACAGTGACAGTGACAGTGATATATATACCAAAGCTCACATCACCCAAACGTTAGCAACATGTTAGTGATATCCTATGAATGTCTTAATGGCTCCTGCCAAAAAACACTGTTTCCAGAGTAGGAGACTAACAGCCAAGAATAGTAGAAATAAGTACCAGGAAGTTGACTCCAAGGCTTGGAAGCTGGCCTCACGACTCAGATAGAGAAGGGAACACCAAATAAAATGTGGTTGGAAGCCATGCGGGGGAAGGGTGATGCGTGCTGAATGTAGACTAGAGACTGAACACAATAGCTACTCAACATCTTTATTGCAAACCATAACACCTAATTAGAGAGAGAGAGAGAACAAAAGGGAATACCCTGCCACAGTGACAGGGTGGGGTGGGGAAATGGGATTAAGGGGGGTGGGAGAGATGCTGGTTTTATTTGTGGTGGAGAATGGGCACTGGTGAAGGGATGGGTCCTCAAACTTTGTATGAGGGAAACATGAGCACAAAAATGTATTAATCTGTAACTGTACCCTCACAGTAATTCACTTATTAAAAAATAAATAAATAAATAAATTTCTTAAAAATACACTGTTTCCTATAGGAACACTTCTTTGTAAGCATGTTCAGCAGTTCTTCATAACAGACAATAAGAAATATATTATTTCTGTTGTGTTTTGGGACAGGGGCTTGGGATGGAAACATCCCGAATTTGGTGGTGGAAAGGTGTAATGGTAATGGGATTAGTGTTTGAATATTAAATGTAATCAAATATTGTGAACTAACTTATAAAATAACATTTTTAAAAAAGGGATTATCACTATGCAGAGGGTTATGATAGTTTTACATAATAATAACATAATTAAAGAGCAGTTGATTGAGGCTACGGAGATATACAGCAGGTAAGGAGCTTGCCTTGGGTGGGGCAGATCTGGATTCAATCCCCCCGCACCCTATATGGTCCCCCAAATCCACCAGAAGCAAACCCTGAGCACTGCCCAGTATGGCCCAAAAGCAAATCAAAACAAAAAAAAGAATAAATAAATAAAGTGGTTGATGAATCACTTGTTTTTGATTATTGATCCATTATAATCATGGGTCCCACCACACCCAGGGGAGACAGTGTAGAGGCAAATACACTGGATGAAAGAAAACTTGCAGGTAGCACTGTAGCACTGTCATCCCATTGTTCATCGATTTGCTGGAGTGGGCACCAGTAACATCTCCATTGTGAGACTTGTTGTTACTCTTTTTGGCATATCAAATATTCCACGGGTAGCTTTCCAGGCTCTGCTGTGCAGGCAGGATACTCTTGGTAGCTTGCCAGGCTCTCCAAGAGGGATGGAGGAATTGAACCCAGGTCAGTCGCATGCAAGGCAAATGCCCTACCCGTTGTGCTATTGCTCCGGTCCAAATTTTCAGGTAAACTGAAAGAAATCTTAAATTTCTATTCACAGCATGTAATTTTGTATTTTGCCTTTTAGCACAGCGGTTGGGCTTTCGCCTTTCATGCGGCCGATTCGAGTTTGATTCCTCCGCCCCTCTCAGAGAGCCGGGCAAGCTACTGAGAGTATCGAGCCCGAGCCGCAGAGCCTGGCAAGCTACCCATGCATATTGGATATGCCAAAAACAGTAACAAAAAGTCTCTCAATGAGAGACGTTACTGCTGCCCGCTCGGACAAATTGATGAGTAATGGGATGACAGTGACAGTGATTCAGCCCCTCCATTGCTGAAATTTCTACTGTCCCTCATTATTATGTAGTTTTCTCACGTTAACTTTTCAGCCCAGCATTTAGTTAGTATCTTAACCTGAAATGCGTGTCTCCCTCCAAACAAATCCCATTGTGTTGTATCTTACTTTTCCTCCATCTATTTGATTTATTCTTCTGGGTCCTTAAATATAATCATTAAACATCTTGGACTAAGTTTCATGGTTCTTGAGGTTCCTTTCTTTCTTTTTAGTTTTATAATTTCGCATTGCACAAAACTTTCAAATTTTATAACATTTAATTATCATTGTTTCAAGTTTAAGCAATTGTAAAATAGGTAAGTTGATGTCGTATTATAAAAATACTACTAGAACTATCATCAGAGACAGATTATTTACAGCAGTTATACATCTGTCCATCCTACAAACAAAATGTGTACTGTTTCCCCTTAAAATCATTAGCATACTCCCACTTCCAAACCTTTGTATTTACTGCCTGGATATTTGTCCCAGGATAGTTTTATTATCTCCTTTAGAGTTATCCTTAAATATCTTATTGGGGAAGCAAAGTCTGAGTATTCCTTTTCTTCTCCTGACACACCCAATCTTCCTCTCCTTCGGTCTTTGGTTTTTTTCTCTAGAACTTCTCATTATTTGACAGAGTATATATTTGAACTGTCATACATTTTAATCAACAAAAATACATGTCCTGGGAAGTGAGAAATGTCTATTTACTTCATTATTTCTGTATCGACAATGCTGATAAAAATAGAAGTAGCTCAAAAATGTTTTATTGAGGGAAAGAAAAAATAAAGGAGTATGAAAGTTAAGGGAAAATCAACAGAATTCCATCATCATCTGATTTCAAACAGTAATAACCCACCTTCCTAGCGAGGGAGGTCATGCTGTTTTTTTCCTTCAAACTTACCACATACTATCTTATTAGTCTCAGAAACATAATGAATTATTTAATTAATTGAACCAGCCCAACAAAAAATGAGAAGTACCATTATGGATGAAGTGTAATAAATTAGTTTATGTGCAGGTTTTTCACTGCTATCAGAAAGTAGAAAGTTCAGTTTAGGTAAGATTCAGTAGGTTATATTTTGCATCTGAAAATACTAAGAAAAATTTATATAAATCAATGTTAATAGTGTTTCCCGAATCCAAAAATATAATCACCAAATCACCAAATAAAACTGTTGTACTTTCAGATAGTAGGTAAGCCTGTACCTTTATTTAGTTTGCCATTCTTTATTACCTTATTACTACTTTTTGTGCCTCTCTCTCCAGTTCAATTTTGTTCTTTCTCCTTTTTTGCTCCCTTTTCCTCTGTTATGTTTCAATGCATCTGTGGCACCAAAACACACTGAGGAACACACCAAACCACGCTATTGAGGATGAATGAAGCATATAACAGATGCAGAGAATCTACTTTAGAACATGGGCGTCTAAGGAAGAATGAACCTGGTGCTGAAATTAGGGTATTCTGTAAACCAACTGACTCCACTAATCATTTGATTTAAAATGAACAAGACATTGTGTATTACATTGCTATCCATTTCTTAGAAACACCTGCTTCTAATGATGTTTTTAAAAAGAAAACTAAAAAATTTTGAGTTTTGCTTTTTATACTTTGTATGAATCACTTTATGTTCCTGAAAAAAAAAAAGAGTATCTTCCTGAAAAAAAAGAGACAGTATCTTACCCTTCATTGGACAGATACTGTCAATGTGCACAATTAACCAGATGTTTAGAAGGAATCACATATGATGTTTGGGTATCACTTATTGGTCTTTCTGCTTTCGATCAGACACACAATGACTCGACTTGTTCTTTTTCATTTTGCAACTATAATCCGATATTGCATAAATCCCATAGTCCATAAATCCACAGTAAATCCAGAATCCCTTGAAATGAAACAAAAAGGAATAAATGAGCTATTGGTCATGTCCTTAACTTTAAAGTCTACTAAGCCCAGAATTATAGATGCGAATAGAAATTGAAAACCCAGAAGCCATTGTCAAAGACCTTCGTTGCAAGTACAAACCAAAATCAGAAGAGTTTATTTTGACGTGCAGTGGTGAATCTACATATAGTTCCTATACTTGAGCAAGAGGTCAAGAGTATAATATAAATCTTAAAAAAGGTTTCTTTAAAATTTTCTTAATAATATATTTCCAACATTCTAACTAAATCTACTCCTCCTATTTGGAGATTTCATAAATTCCCTGAAATTCTACATAAACTTTTATCTGAATGTCTACAGATAAAATTTAATAGGGTAGGTCTGTAACAAGTTTAATAATTTTAGATGTTTATAAACCCTCAGTTATACACAACAGCTATTCTATAATCTTTGGGAAATTTGAAAAACAGTCTGAGTAGTGTCAGACTTTCTATTCCTTGAAGTATTTACATTTGACAGGAAACCAAAAGGCTGCGTAAGTCAAGGTTCTTTGATTATAAGAAACAGAAGCCCAAATGGCAAGGCTGAAGCAGATCAAAGATGTCTATTAATCAGAGTTCTGATTGGCAAACAAGAGAAAGAGAATCCAGTTGTCTTAAGCAGAAACTCAATTTATGGGACGATTATGGAGTTTCTAAAATGGACTAAAAGGTTAAGGACTCTCAGTTTAAACTCTGTGTAACAATTGAGGCAGGCCATCAGAGAGAAATCAAAACACAGACATGAAAAGAATCCTGTATTTCTACACAATCCCCACATGATGTGGCAGTTCTTCAGAATGCTGAAAAATTCTGCAGACACTTAAAGGAATAAAAATATCCCAAATTTTAATCACTTGATTCTTTGCAATCTCAATTTTTCTCATATTTTATTCATTGATAGAAATAAAGCTTTTCTTACCAATATTCTGTACAATACCTTTTTGCATATCTGAAATTCAGTTGATGATTAAGGCTACTCTTCAAACTTAAATGAATATTATTTTAATGTAATTTGAATTTCTATAAAGTATACACAATAACTATGAGACAACAATAATCAAAATATTTGTATTTTATTCCCAAAAGTAGAAAATTATTTCACGATATGAAAGAATGAAAAGCTAGTCATTACCACATTTACCCTTTGAAATCAATGTATACTTACAGTTCAGATCAGCAAACAAATCAAATTCAGGAGAAATTATTACAAAAACAAAATGTCATTTTACTTAAACAATATAAAGTAAACTATACAGCAAATTTTTATTGTCTTTTACAACAATATGGTTGTAACTATAGGATGTCATGCTCAGTTAAATAAATCAATAGGAGAAATACAAATGCCAGATGATCTCACTTATATGTGGGATATAAACAGGTAAAGCAAAGGAACAGAAAAAGCTTTGGCTATAACCTCAGAACTGAGATTACCAAAGACTCAGGGGAGTGGGCTGAAAGAGTCCTGTGACTTTTGTGGAGGAAGTTTAGCATTTTGAAGGTGGACAGGTATTGTACCCCTGGAACATATAGACATTTATACCAGAATGCCATTTACACCACATAAACACAACTGGAGGTATTTTCTGTTTTCTTAAAGAAGGTAGATTTCACAGAAGGGAGGGTAAGTGAGGGAAATATGCAATTTTATTTTCTGAAAAAGAGCTAGATCAAATAAAGTTGGGAATATCTTATTACACTTTTCTTTGCTGTTGTTTTACTTTGTTTTGTTTTTATTGGGTGGGCACACCTAGTAGTGCTCAGGGTTTACTCCTGGTGGACTCGGGGGACCATACAATGTGCCCGGGATAGAGCCTAGGTAGGCCACGTGCAAGGAAAATGCCCTACTGACTGTACTATCACTCCACCCTTACTTCTTATTGCATACATTCTTTAAAGCAAAGTTTTCTCAAAAAAAAAATAGCAAAAAATGGCAAGACATGCATAGAAAGATTTACGTGGGGAAAAAAATGTAACAACAGACATTTCATGGCTGAAAAGCATACATATATTAAAATATTATAAGAATTACTGTATATTCATCACTGTCATCATCACTGTCATCCCGTTGCTCATCGATTTGCTCGAACAGGCACCAGTAACGTCTCCATTGTAAGACTAGTTGTTAACTGTTTTTGGCATATTGAATACGCTATGGGTAGCTTGCCAGGCTCTGCCATGAGGGCGAGATACTCTCAGTAGCTTGCCAGGCTCTCGGAGGGGGTACTGTATATGAAAGAACATAGAAGAGTATGATATTAAACATATAGAAGAGTATGATATTAAACATGATCATCTTAATATCATAGTATCATTTTGTATTTTATGTTAGTGATAGTATAATATCTGGACTGATCAGTAACATGTGTCAATCTAGATTCTTGCAGCTCAAAGAGTGGTCCATGAGGCCAGAAGGATAGAAGAGCACCACCAGATGTAGTTCCAAAATGGAATCAAAACCAAAAACAAAGTGGTCTACAGATCAGCAGCATCACCATTGCTCAGAAATTTTAAGAAAAGCAGATTCTGAAGCCCGTTGTCAAATGTGTTGAGTTAGAATATTTATTTTATCAAAATTCCCCCCTTGTGGGGGGGCTCCCCTGGAACCCCTGAACTGCCTGCGCTGCGTGGATGCGCCTCAGCTCCTCTGTAACGCCGAATTCCCAATCAGGTACTGACAAACAAGATCGGGACTCTGCCTACTGACCCTTCTCCACCCGCCTATCCCTCCCTGTCCCCCAAGAGATTACTGGGGCCGTGGTCTGTAGTGCAGGGGCGTGGCCTCAAAAGGGGGCGTGGCCACCTGCCAGAGTGGCGCCGCCCACAGTTTTAATTTTTCTTACATTACATACTCTATAACCTGCTTCTTTGAGAATTACCCTGGCCATCTAAATCATTTTTCCAAATATAGTCCTTTAGCTGAGTTGAACTTCACAAAAGCTATCAGTGGACAATAGAATCTCCACAACTCCTCATAAAGACAGCATAGCCTTAAGTCATCACTAAAGGCCCCACATAAACCAAGAGGAGAGTCTGAGAATAAGGAAGTACTCTGGAATTGGAACAAAGCCTCCAACATCAACTTAGCACCAACAGAATCCCCCACCCCAGAGAAAGAGTGAATAGGGATAGACAACTAGAAGGCTACAACTCTGGACTTCCACAACAATATGAAGAAACAGCGAAAATCCCCTCCACGAAGAGAAGATGAAGAAAAGATTCCAGAAATCTCCAAAGGGTCTACTCACATGCTGGACCTCTCAGAAAAAGATTTCAGAGAAGAAATCTTGAAGAGAGCCGATGTACTCAAAGCATCCATGGAACAGACAAACAATAAATTAAGGGAGGAGATGAACGATGCTTTGGAACGGTCAACCAAGAAAATGCAAGAAGAAATAAGATCAGAAATTTCAAAGCTACAAACAGATGTCACAAAGCTACGAACAGAAGTCACACAAATAAAGGAGATGGTGGATGAATTAAAAATCTCAGTAGGTGCCCTCAACAGTAAGAATGACTACAGCCGAAGACAGAATCAGTGACCTGGAAGATGAGCTGCAGAAAGCTTACAGACAACAACAAATAATTGCAAAAGACCTCAAAATGGCTATAGAGAGAATCAGAGTCCTTGGAGATGACTTCAAGAGGAACAACATAAGAATCATTGGAGTAGCAGAAGCACAGGGAAGTAATCCCAATGAAAAAAACACAGTCAAAGACATCATTGCCAAGAACTTCCCAGAGCTGGAGAAGGCAGGCATCCAGATCCAAGGAGTCCGAAGAGTACCAGCAAAGAGAGACCCGAATAAAAAGACTCCAAGGCATATTATAGTCAAAATGACAGATGCAGTGGATAGAGACACAATTCTGCAAGCAGCAAGGTCAAAGAAGGAAACCACATACAAAGGAGCACCCCTCAGATTTACAGCAGACCTATCAGAGGAAACCCTCCGAGCCCGAAGACAATGGTGGGACATAGTGAAAAAACTCAACGAAATGAACGCCTCACCAAGAATACTTTATCTGGCTAAACTCTCAGTCAAACTCAAAGGAACCATACACTATTTCTCGGATAAACAACAGCTCAGGAACTTCATAGACTCAAAACCAAACTTAAAAGAAGGACTAAAGGGGCTACTGTAAGTCAAGGAAGAACCCCACAAGAACAACAAACCCCACAGAAAGATGACACAAAACCCCATGACAATAATCTCTCTCAATGTCAATGGTCTAAATGCACCAATTAAGATACATAGAGTGGCAAAATGGATTCGGAAACTAAACTCAACATTCTGCTGCCTGCAAGAAACACACCTGAACAGTCAAGGCAAACACAGACTCAAAGTCAAAGGATGGAGAACAATCCTGCAAGCAAATAACTCCCTCAAAAAAGCTGGGGTGGCAATACTAGTATCCAACAACATAGATTTCAGGTTGAAAAAGATTAGGAGGGACAACGAAGGTCACTTCCTATTTATCAAGGGATATGTGTAACAGGAAGAAATCACACTCTTAAACGTATATGCACCTAATGAGAGACCGGCTAAATACTTAAAACAACTCCTAACAGACTTTAAGGAGGACATCACTAACAGCACAATAGTAGTCGGAGACTTCAAGACTGCCCTATCACCTCTAGATAGATCGACAAGAACAAAACTCAGCAAGGAAACACGGACTCTGAAAGAAGAAGTAGAAGAGAGAGGCCTAATAGACCTATACAGGGATTTACACCCCAAAAAGAAAGAATACACATTCTTTTCCAGTGCACATGGAACATTCTCCAAAATAGACCATGTACTGGGACACAAAACATACCTCAATAAAATCAGAAAAATATAAATTGTATCAAATATCTTCTCAGACCACGATGCACTGAAGATAGAAGTTAATCACACATAGACGCAGAGAATCAAAGTAAACACCTGGAAATTAAACAGCTCAATGTTGAACAATAAGTGGGTCAGGAAGGAAATCAAGGAAGAAATCAAGAGATACCTCGAAACAAATGAGAATGAAGACACAAGCTACCAAAACCTATGGGACGCAGCTAAAGCTGTGTTAAGCGGAAAATTTATAGCTCTGCAAGCATTCCTTAGGAAGGTAGAAAGGGCCTACATAGATAGCTTGAATTCACAGCTCAAGGCCTTAGAAAAGAACCAGAAAAAGGAACCCAAACCAGACCAAAGGAAAGAAATAATAAAAATTAGAGCAGAAATTAACGACATGGAAACCCAGAAAACAACCCGAAAGGTCAATGAAACCAATAGCTGGTTCTTTGAGAAAATAAACAAGATTGACAAACCACTAGCAAGACTCACAAAGAAAGAGAGAGAGAGAACCCTAATAAATCAAATCAGGAATGAAAAGGGGGACATCGCAACAGAAACCAACGAAATTCAAAAGATTGTCAGAGACTACTTCGAAAGCCTGTATGCCACGAAACAAGAGAACCTAAAAGAAATGGATGAATTCCTTGATTCCTACAATCTCCCAAGACTGAACAAAGAAGACTTGGAATACCTGAATGGGCCCATTAATATTAAGGAAGTTGAAACTGTAATCAAAAATCTCCCCAAAAACAAAAGCCCAGGTCCAGATGGATTCACTGGTGAATTCTTCCAAACGTTTAAAGAAGACCTGTTGCCAGTTCTCCTCAAGCTTTTCCAGGAAATTGAAAAAACAGGAACTCTCCCAAACAGTTTCTATGAAGCACACATCTCCCTAATACCAAAAGCAAACAAAGACACCACTAAGAAAGAAAATTATAGACCAATATCCCTGATGAACACTGATGCGAAGATCCTCAACAAAATATTAGCAAATAGGATCCAACAACTCACCAAGAAGATCATACACTACGACCAAGTGGGATTCATCCCAGGGATGCGAGGATGTTTTAACATTTGGAAATCAATAAACATAATCCATCATATCAACAAAAGTAAAGATAAAAACCATATGATCATATCAATAGATGCGGAGAAAGCATTTGACAAGATCCAGCATCCGTTCATGACGAAAACCCTCACCAAAATGGATTTTGGAGGAATTTTCCTCGAAATAGTCGAAGCCATCTACCACAAGCCTACAGCAAGCATTATCCTCAATGGGGAAAAACTAAGTGCCTTTCCTCTAAGATCAGGCACAAGACAAGGATGCCCACTCTCACCACTTCTCTTCAATATAGTACTGGAAGTATTTTGGAAAGCCATTAGACAAGAAAAAGAGATTAAGGGCATCCAGATAGGAAAGGAAGAAATCAAACTCTCAATATTTGCAAACGATATGATACTATACCTAGAGAAGCCTAAAGCCTCTACAAAGAAACTCTTAGAAACAATAGACTTATATAGTAAAGTTGCAGGCTACAAAATCAATACACAAAAATTCATGGCCTTCCTATATACAAACAATGAGGCAGAGGAAAGGGACATGAAAAAAGCAATCCCATTCACAATCTTGCCCCAGAAAATCAAGTACCTCGGAATCAGCTTAACCAAGGAAGTAAAAGACCTCTACAAAGAAAACTATAAAACGCTACTCCATGAAATAAAAGAGGACATGAGGAAATGGGAACATATACCCTGTTCATGGATAGGGAGAATCAATATTGTCGAAATGGCAATACTCCCCAAAGCATTATACAGATTCAATGTAATCCCTATAAGGATACCCATGACATTCTTCAAAGAAATGGATCAAGCAATCATAAAATTTATATGGAACAACAAACGCCCACGGATAGCCAAAACAATTCTTGGGAAAAAGATGATGGGAGGCATCACCCTCCCCAACCTCAAACTATACTACAAAGCGGTAACAATTAAAACAGCATGGTACTGGAACAAAGGCAGAGCCGCAGACCAATGGAACAGGGTGGAATATCCCTACACACAACCCCAAATGTATGATCATCTAATCTTTGATAAGGGAGCAAGAGATGTGAAGTGGAGCAAGGAAAGCCTCTTTAACAAATGGTGCTGGCACAACTGAACAACCACCAGCAAAAAAATGGGCTTAGAACTCTACCTGTCACAATGCACAAAAGTCAGATCAAAGTGGATTAAAGACCTCAACATTAGACCACAAACCAAAAGGTACATTGAAGACAAGGTCAGCAAAACCGTCCACGATATTGAAGATAAAGGTATCTTCAAAGATGACATGCAACTGGCCAACCAAGTGGAAACAGAGATCAACAAATGGGACTACATTAAACTAAAAATCTTCTGCACTGCAAAAGATACAGTGACCAGAATACAAAGACTATCTACAGAATGGGAAAGGATATTTACACAATACCCATCAGATAAGGGGTTGATATCAATGGTATATAAAGCACTGGTTGAACTCTACAAGAAGAAAACATCCAACCCCATCAGAAAATGGGGTGAAGAAATGAACAGAAACTTTACCAAGGAAGAGATACGAATGGCCAAAAGGCACAAGAAAAAGTGCTCCACATCACTAATCATCAGGGAGATGCAGATCAAAACAACCATGAGATACCACATCACACCACAGAGACTAGCACACATCCAAAAGAACAAAAGCAACCGCTGTTGGAGAGGATGTGGGGAGAAAGGGACCCTTCTTCACTGCTGGTGGGAATGCCGGCTGGTTCAGCCCTTTTGGAAAACACTATGGACGATTCTCAAAAAATTAGAAATTGAGCTCCCATTTGACCCAGCAATACCACTGCTGGGAATATATCCCAGAGAAGCAAAAAAGTATAGTCAAAATGACATCTGCACTCATATGTTCATTGCAGCGCTGTTTACAATAGCCAGAATCTGGAAAAAACCCGAGTGCCCTAGAATAGATGACTGGTTGAAGAAACTATGGTACATCGCCCTTTGGACCCTGCTGTGGAGCGAGCATGATGGAAGAGCCCAAGGAAGCGCCCTTGGACTCCAAGCAGCCCACTGAACTAATTCCAGCATGGGACCAGAGACCCCACGGTGCGCTGAAACAGTGGGAACCGGGCATCCCCCAATTCTTTTAACCTCTCTCTCTCTCAACTCCTCCCTCCTGAGCACAGCGCAGGATCCGCGGTTTTCCTGAGCACAAAACGGAGACGCCGAGCCTCTCTCTAGGCTTCTCCATCTTATGAGCACCATAAAAGGGTAAAAGTTTGTAGTGATGTTATTTCTAGTTGTACTTTCCCTGGACTTTATACAGAAACCCAAAACCTAATGATGACCTAATGTCATCTTAGCATCAGCAATATGTAATAGTTCCTTTTTAATGGGTCGGACTTTTGTGGGAGATCCTAACAAGAATAGTAAGTCTGTTGCTGAAATATTGAAGGCAATCAAAGTGGTAGCCATCTCTCTAGACTGAACTAAGCTATATCCCCACGCCGGCTGAGAAGAAATTTTCTTCTTTCTCGGGAAGAAACGCGGCATGTCGTCAACTACAGTGTGATGTCCATTAAGCAAACAGACCTGGTGGCGTGGGAATTGGATATAAGGGGGAAAATTATGTACATGGAACAGTGGGACGCTGGTGGAATCTCGAGCCGGAGCCGATACCAGCGCAAGACCTTCGGTTCCAGAAACTGCTTGCAGACGCTCTACTAGTCTATCAACTAAGCCAGAGCCCCACGCCTGCTGATGACGGGAAATAACCATCCTTTTCGGTTTTTTTTCCCTTGTCAGGCAGCGTGGCGATTACTAAACAGGCGTGAACTCGGTGGCGCGGGGCAAGGGGGAAAAAGAAAAGTTATGTAACAAACAGCGGGACTTAATATCTCTATATTCTTAGCAGTGGAGAACTATCAAATGCCTCCTTGGCAATAGGACTGCTTTTCTTTTTGGGGGGAAACTCCAACAACGGTAGTGAGTTGTGTGTTGAAACATGGAATGTAATCGAGATAAGGCATAAACGAAGTGAAACTTATCATGTACAAGGGTGGGGACTGGGGAGGTGGGAGGGGGCGGCAGGTATACTGGGGGGGTTGGTGATGGAAGATGGGCACTGGTGAAGGGAAGGGTGTTTGAGAATTGTATAACCGACATAATCCTGAGAACTATGTAACCCTCCACATGGTGATTCAATAAAATTTAAAAAAAAAAAAAAGAAAGAAACTATGGTACATCTATACAATGGAATACTATGCAGCTGTTAGAAAAAATGAGGTCATGAACTTTGCATATAAGTGGATAGACATGGAAAGTATCATGCTAAGTGAAATGAGTCAGAAAGAGAGAGACAGACATAGAAAGATTGCACTCATCTGTGGAATATAGAATAACAAAGTAGGAGACTGACACCCAAGAATAGTAGAAATAAGTACCAGGAGGTTGACTCCATGGCTTGGAAACTGGCCTCACATTCTGGGAAAAAGGCAGCTCAGATAGAGAAGGGAACACCAAGTAAAATGTGGTTGGAGGCCACGTGGGAGAAGGGTGAAGCATGCTGAATGTAGACTAGACACTGAATACAATGGCCACTCAACACCTTTATAGCAAATCACAACACCTAATTAGAGAGAGAGAACAAAAGGGAAGACCCTGCTGCAGTGGGGGGGGGCGGGGGAAGATGGGATTGTGGGGGTGAGGGATGCTGGGTTTATTGGGTTTATTGGTGGGCACTGGTGAAGGGATGGGTTCTCGAAATTTGTATGAAGGAAACATGAGCACGAAAATGTATAAATCTGTAACTGTACCCTCACTGTGACTCACTAATAAATAATTTTTTAAATAATAAAATAAAAATACATAACAGTCTTAAAAAAAATTCCCCCCTTGATGAACAGTTAAGTATGAAAAATACTTCCCTGCACCCAAAAGTTCATGGCTTTCTTATATACAAATAATGAAAGAGAAGAAACAGACATTAAAAAAATAATCTTGTTCACAGGAGTACCTCAGAAAATTAAGTACCTTGGAATCAGCTTAACCAAAGAGGTGAAGGACCTATACAAGGAAAATTACAAAATACTATTTCAAGAAATTAAGGACACAGGGAAGTAGAGACACATCCCCTGCTCATGTTTAGGGAGAATTAACATTATCAAAATGGCAATACAGCCCAAAGCACTATACAAATTTAATGCAGTCCCTATTAGGGTACCCATGACATTTTTCAAAGAAATACACAAAACACTCCTGAAATTCATATGGAACAATAAACCCGCACGAATAGCTAAAGCAATCCTTGGGAAAAAGAAGGTGTGTGGCATCACATTCCCCAATTTCAAACTACTACAAAGCAGCAGTAACTAAAACAGCATGGTATTGGGCTAGAAACAGACCTGCAGACCAATGGAACAGAGTTGAATATCCTGTCACAGACCCCAAATATATGGCCACATAATCTTTGACGAAGGAGCAAGAAATGTGAAGTGAAATAAGAAAAGCCCCTTCAACAAGTGGTGCTGGGAAAACTGGATAGCTACCTGCAAAAAAATGAACTCTGATATTTTCTAATGCCAGGCACAAAAGACAGATCAAAATGGATTAAAGACCTCAATATCAGACATGAATCCATAAGGTACATAGAAGAAAATGTAGGCAGAACTCTCCATGACATTGAAGCTAAAAGCATCCTTAAGGATGAAACAGCACTGACCTGCAAGTGGAAGCAAACATAAACAAATGGGACTACATCAAACTAAGAAGCTTCTGCACTTCAAAAGAAAGTGACCAAAATACAAAAAGAGCCCACAGAATGGGAAAGAATATTTACCCAATATCCATCTGATAAGGGATTAATATCCAGGATATATAAGACACTAGTAGAATTGTACAAGAAAAAAACCTCCAACCCCATCAAAAAATGGGGAGAAGAAATGAACAGAAGTTTCCTCAAAAAAGAAATACAGGGGGCTGAAGCAATAGCACAGAGGGTAGGGCGTTTGCCTTGCACGCAGCCGACCCGGGTTCGATTCCCAGCATCCCATATGGTCCCCTGAGCACAGCCAGGGGTAATTCCTGAGTGCATGAGCCAGGAGTGAGTGACCCCTGTGCATCGCTGGGTGTGACCCAAAAAGCAAAAAAAAAAAAAAAAAAAAAAAGGAAAGAAATACAAACGGCCGAAAGGCACATTAAAAAATGCTCCACATCACTAGTCATCAGGGAGATGCAAATCAAAACAACAATGAGATACCATCTCACACCACAGAGACTGGCACACATTCAAAAGAGCAAAAGCAACCAGTGCTGGCATGGATGTGGGGAAAAAGGGACTCTCTTTCACTGTTGATGGGAATGCCGACTGGTCCAGCCTTTCTGGAAAACAATATGGACAGTCGTTCAAAACCTAGAAATTGAGCTTCCATATGACCCTGCAAAACCACTTCTGGGAATATATATCAAGGATGCAAACGGCACAGTAGAGATGATATCTATACCTATATGTTCATTGCAGCACTGTTAACAATAGCCAAAATCTGGAAACAACCCAAGTGCCCTAGAACAGATGACTGGTTAAAGAAACTTTGGTATATCTACACAATGGAATACTAGGCAGCTGTTAGGAGAGATGAAGTCATGAAATTTGCTTATATTGGATAGACAGGAGAATATCATGCTAAGTGAAATGAGTCAGAAAGAGAGGGACAGACATAGAAAGACTGCACTTATTTGTGGAGTATAGAATAACATCACATGAGGCTGACACCCAAGGACAGTAGATACAAGGGCCAGGAGGATATCCCCATAGCTGGAAGCCTTCTTCATGAGAGGAGGGGAGAAGGCAGCTGGAATAGAGAAGGGATCACTAAGGAAATGATGGCTGGAGGAATCAGTCAGGATGTGATATGTGTGTCAACAGTAGATAATGAACAAACATGTCTCAGTGTCTGTATTGCAAACCATAATGCCCAGAAGTAGAGAGAGAGAGAGTATGGGAATATTGTCTACCATGGAGGGATGGGGAGGGTAGGAAAGAGGGGGTATACCGGGGATATTTGTGGTTCGGAACGTGCACTGATGGAGGGATGGGTCTTTGATCATTGTGTGATTGTAACACAAACATGAAAGCTTGTAACTATCTCACAGGGATTCAATAAAATTTTTTAAAATTAAAAATAAATTTTAAAAAATACTGCTCTGCTGCTTCTTTCCATTATTTATGACTGTGACTGCAACTAAGAAAGACAAAATATTAAGAAGAATAACCTGAGAGTGTTTTTTAAAACCCCACCCCTGTCCTAGGACCAGATTCTCTACTCATCTGGAGTAGAGTAGATATTCACAGTGCAACATAAATGGTCTTTAGAAATTTCCTCCAAATAAGTGCCAAATACGTGCCTACACTGTCTACTTTGAGAACATCTAATTTAGTAATCCTCACCCCAATGATCATTTCTATGTCCCTGATCTATGGTGCTAGCCAAGAACACAAGTCACCTACTGGGTCTAATTAGTTGTCTGACCCTAATTTACATAGCGACTCTTTACCCACTATTTTATATCAATTACTGAGGTTCTGCAATCATGTAATTAGGTAGTTAATGATATAATGTGCTTCTAACTGCCATAGTAATATGCACCAATGAGAAAATCTATAATAATGCTATTAATGGTAGAGGAATGATGATACTATCACAGAAGGTTCCTGACTATATCTAAATTTGGACATTAATAATAATTTAGAATATAAGCATTATATCCAAATTATAAAAATAGAACTGTTTTGATAATGATTTTTCTCAAACCACCATGCATGCCTCTATATTTGATAAAGATATTGTGGTCAACAATATAAGGAGTTTCTGTTAAAGACTGTCATAAGTTATTTATGAATTAAGATTATGACTTGGTTAAAGTTACTTATTTCACAGTTTCCTGTGAGAATCTCCATAACAGCAAGTTAAGAAAGCCATATTATACCTTTGGCGGTGGAAAACAGCACTGGTGGAGGGATGGGTACTCAATGATTGTATGACTGAAATGTAAGCATGAAAACTTGTAAGTGTAACTTTATCTCATGGTGATTCACTAATAAAAAATGAAAATAAAAAATAAAAATAAATTTTAAAAAAAGAAAGCTATGCAACCATGTATGGAGACTGTGAACTAAGCTTTTGCCCCACGCCGGCTAACGGAGGAAATATCCTTCCTTCTTGGTCTCTCTCCCCTCCAGGAGAAGGCGTGGTGTCCGACATTTTGTGGGTCCGTTGAGCAGGTATGAACTTTGTGGTGCGGAAAAAAAAATGTGCTTTGAACTTGAAACAGCCGCGGGATACTGGGGCAGTCTCAGCCCGGGCAGGAGCTCGGGCTCCGGCCGAGTTTCGACCCGGGTGGCCATGCCTTTGCACAGCCTCGTGGAACGAGCAGGAACCAGAGACAGCTTTAGGATTTGGGGTTCCAGCAAGTGCTTGCAACCATGTATGCAGACTGTGAACTAAACTTTTGCTACATGCTGTTCCAGGAAGGGAAATGATTCATTTTCCAACTTAAATCTCCCTGGACTTAATTACTATAATACAGAATTTGTAAACCACGCGACTGCGGACTTTTTATCTCTTCATTCTCATCAGTGGAAAACTTATTATCAAATATTTCCTTGTCAATAGAGCTGTATTCTTGGGGGATAAATTCCAACAAAAATAGTGTGTCTGTTTTGAAACTCCAACAACAATAGTGAGTTTCAACAAAGTGTTGAAATCTGGAATGTAATCAAGGTAAAGAGAAAAGGAAGTGAAATTATCAGTCATGCACGGGGTGGGGGGGCTAGGGGGTGAGGGGTGGGATGTATACTGGTTTTTTTTGTTTTTGTTTTTGTTTAGTTTTTGTTTTTATTGGTGGTGGAATACGGGCACTGGTGAAGGGATGGGTGTTTGAGCATTGTATAACTGAGATATAAGCCTGAGAACTTTGTAACTTTCCACTTGGTGATTCAATAAAATAAATTTTTAAAAAAAGAAAGCTATATTATAATGAACCATGAAGTAGACCTCTGGGTCGTTGTTCTGTTAGAAACCATGAGAATTTCCCCCTAAAAAGGTAGAGTCCAAGAACAAATTACTGAGCTTGAAGATCAAGGTGCTTCTGACCTCAGAGACATAAAACTTTATTATTTTCAGATAACATTTCCTCTGTCTTCTGTATTTCTTTTCTGTTCTACATTTCTTAGCAGTTTATTTGTGACCATGTTCTCCATTTATTTGAAAACTTTTCTCTTTAATGCTTATCAGTGATAGAAGTAGAATAGTAAGGTATCCTGAAATGTCTACATTTAAATACTAATAATAATTAGTATTATTAGTAATACTAATACTAATAATACTAGTATTATTAGTAATACACAATGCAAATAAACCAGATAGATAAAGACTTTAAAGAAGCTGCACCTTCGCGGGGATTGGTATTACATTTTTTTCTCTGCTTTTTTGAGAGAGTACAAATAACAGCATTCTGCGAGTAATTTATGGCTAAATTCTTCTACATATATTAGTATAACTAAGAAGTGACAACGTGCATATTTTCAGGCTAGCATAAGATAAATGACAAAAATTTATTTGAATAAATATTTAGGTAAGGGATACAGTAATCATTCCAGCCTTCAGTCTAAGGCCTGAGACAAGGATTAAAAATAGCAATCAGGTGAAAATAATTGGAACCAAGTTTATTTATCCATGCAGTTTATTGGCAAACTCCAGGTCAAATTCATTTTAAAATCAGTAACAACAACAAAAAACTCAAACATAACTAGAACAAACAAAACCAGAAATAATATTTGAAATTTTTTAAATATCTTAGAGCATACATGGTGAAGAATATTTCAGAAGAAGATACACTCTTGATAACTTTTTAAAATTTTAATTCAAGCAATACAATTAAATTTTTAAGAACATGAGACATTTGTTCAAAAATATAAATATATAGATGTATATATATATATATAGTAGGGTATTGTGGGCATTTTTGTGTTGGGGAGGCAATAATTTTGTACACTAATATTATAAACGTAAACACTGTTAAAACCATGTTACCTAAACTATAAAGAAGGTGTTGACTGTTAATGTGGGGCAGGAAAAATACACAATGCAAATACAGATAACAATGGACCAGACTGGCTAATAGGGCAAATGACTTACGAGCAGAGTAATCTGAGATTCAGGGCCAGCACAGAGTAGGTGCTTTACAAAGCTTTCTGGAAGCTGTTGCACCTAGGGGAATGGTGTAGAGATAAACAAGAAAAGGAAATCCTAAGGAAACAAGTCAAACAGTATAATATATGATGCACTGGGGGAAGCATGAGCACAAAGATGTGTGGATCTGTAACTGTACCCTCACGATGACTCTCTAATTAAAAATAAACTAAAAAAAAATAAAAATAAATAAAACTGAATTAAAAAAAAATTTTAGCATTGTGATATGAGAGAAAGAACTGAGTTTAGGACATATTTTTAAGATGCAAAGTAACACAGGTCTGTAATTAAGTAAAAAGTGACAATTGAAAGAATATTAAAATTAAAATTTTGTGCAAAATTATAAAAAAAAAAGAATCACAAATACAAAATTTGAATTCCTGTTATGGAGAACCAATAAGCAGTTATATTTATGTTTCTCTTGGTACAAGGAATGTATTTGTTGTATTACTGTAAAATACAAGCCATACTCAAAATAATTTTATTTACTAAGTAAAACAGTGAAACGCATGTAATTAAAAGCTAAAGATACATTTGGACCTTAAGATATGCCTAGCTATGGATATCAGCTGCCATAGTGCTTTTATTAAAATGCTAAAAGAAGGCATACACACACAAAGACATGAAAACTGAAAAATTTTTTCTACAAATAAATAAATATACCAAATTTTAATACAAGAATTATGTTTACATATGCCTATGTGTTTAAACATTTTACATAATAAAGGGTCTGAGTGATAGCACAGCGGGTAGGATGTTTGCCTTGCACACGGCCAATCGCGGTTCGATTCCTCCATCCCTCTCAGAGACCCCGTCAAGCTACCACCCAGCAGAGCCTGGCATGCCACCTGTGGCGTATTCGATATGTCAATACAGTAAAAAGTCTCACAATGGAGACGTTACTGGTGCCCTCTCGAGCAAATCAGTGAACAACGGGATGACAGTGACAGTGAGAGTGACATAATAAAATGTTCACTTAGAGGTGGGGAGGGAGTGAGGGTTAGGACACCCGCCTAACAAGCACTCTGCCTGATTTGATACCCAGAACCACACAGTTCCCTCAGCATCACCAGATGCAGCTCTGAGCTCCCCAACACAAACGTCGCAAGAATAATGTGGCTCTGCAGAACCTGAGCAATATGCATGCCCAGAGCCTTGTTTTAAATCACATGCTGGATTGGCCAAAAATCACTGGCAGGCTCCTACATCCTCTTCCTGAGCAGTAATTCATTCAGAGGCCGGGGATGTGACTCGGCAGTCTAGCCCAAGCACCGTCTGTATGAGGCCCTGCATTCCATCACTGGCATCTCGGGGGCAAATTCCTTTTAATTTACCTTGAAGTATCAGATTTTCTCCAATCTCTCTTGATTCCATCATCTACACCTCAATTCTACTTCTGGTTAAGTATGTGCACTTGTTCGTGTGTTTGGATAAGAGAAAAATAGAAAAACAAAGGAGCTCAAAAGAGACAGAAAGAAAGGAAGATAAAAAGAGTCGCAGAGGCCTGCTCCTCCAACCTGCATTCTCCCTTGAACACATATCTTGCTTGCTTGCCTCTATGTCTTTGCTTTCTTGTTTGGTTGGTTGGTTTTGGGGGGCTTGGGTGATGCTCAGGGATTCCTCCTGGCTCTGAACTCAGGAATCACTCCTACAAGTGCTCAGGTGACCATATGGGATGCCGGAGATAGAATCCAGGTAAGCACCCAACCCTCCACACAGTACTATCACTACAGACCCTCTGTGTCTGTGTGTCTGGGCATTCTGGTCTGCTCTTTCAAGTATTTGTTCTCCCTTGAGCACCTATTCCCTTCCTTCCCTCACCCCTAAGTAAGTTTTTCTAAGTAAGTGTTTCTAAGTAAGTTTTGTTCAATTAAAACAATCTTGCTTCTTGCACGTGCATGCGCGCGCACACACACACACACACACACACACACATATCACACAGTAACATAAAGTTGTTGGAAAATGAGAGAAGATTTTTCATTTTCTCAAATCTAAAGTCCCCTCTTTTATCCCAGAGAGAGCAGATTAGGCATAGGGTAGTTAAAAGAGCACAACTTTGAGAGTAATGGAAACCAGTGACCTGAAAGTCAAAAGCAAAGAAGGGGAAGGAAAATGGAAATGAAGACAGAGAACAATGTCCCAGTTGTCAGGAACACGGGATGGAGGGAGCAAGCAAGGGCCAAGTTTGATATGGTGAAAAAATGCAGAGGTGCCGGAGACCTGCAACAACAGACCAATGATCTGCTGTTTGTGAAGACTGGGAAGACCGCATTGGTTTTAGGCTCTTTTGGGTGTTGTTTTTATTCTTATTATACTTAAGATAATGGGATTACATGAGGATGCAAAAAGCACAGTAGAAATGACATCTGCACCTGTATGTTCATTGCAGCACTGTTCACAATAGCCAGAATCTGGAAACACCCCGAGTGCCCAAGAACAGACGACTGGTTAAAGAAACTTTGATATATTTAAACTTTGATACATTTGAAACTTTGATACATACACAGTGGAATACTATGCAGCTGTTAAGAAAGATGAAGTCATGAAATATTCTTATAAGTGGATGGTGATGGAGGGCATCATGCTAAGTGAAATGAGTCAGAAATATAGGGACAGATGTAGAAAGCCTGCACTCATTTGTGGAATATAAAATAGCATAATATGAGACTAACACCCAAGGACAGTAGAGACAAGGGCCAGGAAGATTGCTCCACAGCTGGAAGCCTGCCTTATATGCTGAAGAAGAAGACAGCTGGGATAGAGAAGGGATCACTAAGTCAATGATGGTTGGAAGGATCGCTTGGGATGGGATATGTGTGCTGAAAGTAGATAAAGGACCAAACTTGACAGCTTCTCATTATCTGTATTGCAAACCATAAGGCCCAAGAGTATGAGAGAAAGCGTCTGCCATAGAGACAGGGTGAGGGATGGGATTAGGGATGGAGGAATACTGGGGACATTGGTGGTGGACAATGTACACTGGTGGAGGGATGGGTGACTGAAACTCAAAAATAAAGGGTTTGTAACTATCTCACAGTGATTCAATTTTCTAAATGATAACGGGATTACAGTATCCATCTATGCTCCTAGTGTACAAAATCTTTGTGCCTCCACCAACATTAAGGGCCAAAGAGCCTTCAGCAATGTCTTCAAGTTATTTCTTGTTTGTTGCCTCTTTCCCCTTCATGCTATTCCTTAATCTCCATTTTGTAAAGTCCCAGGGTTGTTATCTTATATACTGTTGTATCCCCTTTCTGTGTTTCTTTATATATGAATATGAGTGTGAACATCTGGTAGTTGTCTTTCTCCCTCTGACTTATTCCATTCCATAGGACTTCCTCTAGCTCTAGCCACACTGTAGCAAAAGGCAAGATGTCATCTTAGCGCTGAGAAAAGCGATCTTACATCAGCATTCCAAGCCCTTGGCAAAGATGAGCGGTAAAACAGGTATCCTATTCAGTTCCCTTTCTATCTCTGTGTTTCTCTTTTATACTTCCATTCCTTTACTCCTAAGGAGAAAATCTTAAAACCTTGAAAACGTCAGTCAAATAAGGGGGCATGTTAGTGATCCTTTGTCATTAGCAAGCTTTTGCTGCCACTTGGTGGCGAGAAGGGACCACGACTCTGACTGAGATGTTAAGGTGAGCCAGGTCAGTGCCTGAGTATAGAGATGAAACTTGGTTTTACTAGAGGATATTTCACTGTTATGACATTGCATATTGTGTAGGCAGGAAACGTTCATTGTTTTACCACAAGATTTGTTGAATATATTTTTTAAAACAAAGTTTCATAATTTTAGTATGTTACTGAATGTACCACAATTTAAATAATGTTGGGGCTAGGTTTTTTGTTTGTATTGGCTATTCTGAATGTAAAACTGTATTATAAAAGAACCAAGTGTGATGCAATTTTCATCTGCTGAACTTCAAGCCTCATTGTTCAACAGTAAGTCTGTACATTGGTGATTATGTGGAGGAACTCTGAGGTCAGTGAGCTAAATTATTCTGGGGACCAGAATAATTTTTACATGTTGCCAACATTTAGAGTTCATTGACATCAAAAGCATCTTTTGAAAAACAATTACTTATTGCACCTTAAGGACCATGCTTACCTCTAATGTAACATGTTACTTAGTTTTTTCTACTTAGAATACTATTTCTCTTTCTTTTAAAATTCTGTTCTGTGGAGGCTGGAGCAAGTGTTCAGTGAGTAGGTTGCTTGCCTTGTATGACCTGGGTTTGATCCACAGGATCTCATATAGGACTCTGAGTACCACCAGGAATAGTTCCTGAGTGCAGAGCTGGGAGTAGCCACTGAGCATTGCTGGGTGTGCCCCCCCAAACCAAAAATAAATAAGTAAATGAATTTTTAAAAAATAAAATTCTATCCTATGAAAAGGTATCCCTTTAATAATAACACCAAGGTGGAAAAGCTACCAGGCTGCCAAGTCATCCCAAACAATCAACCTCCAGGGTGAAGACTGAGGCCTCATTGAAATGGGGTCAGGCAGATTCCTCTCCTTTCTTCAGGGAAGCCCAACAGCCACCACCCCTGACTCCTCTGACTTGTAGACTACCCAGTTTCACAGCTCCTAGAGTGACACCACCTCCATATTTCACGGTTACGAGCAGCCCAGCAAAAGTTCAGCAAATTTGATGGAAAAGTTGTATAGAGGCACAATAAGCTTAATGAACAAAAACAGTAATACAAAAGGCTCATCCTGCACTAGCCAGTTCAATGACCTTAGTAAAGACGATCGTGAATTATAAAAATTATCACAACTTGACTTTTATTGATTGATCTTCTGATAATTCTACTTGCCATGTTGCTGCAACAAGCAATATGAAGTAGATTTGTTCATACCTGGTTAGGCTTGATTGGGTGGGTGGGAAACTAGGGACTTTGGTGGCGGGAAGATAGCACTGGTGGTGGGATTGATGTTCGAACACTGGATGCCTTAAACAACTGAATTATGAACAGCTTTGTAAGTCATGGTGTTTAAATTAAAAATAATAAAATAAATAAAAATAAAACAATAATGATAATCCCAAGGTCAGAATAGTTCCCTGAATAAAACAAGTTTGGTTTCGTTTAGATAATGGAGGCTTCAAATTTGCACCCAGGCAAGAATAGATTACCTTCAACTCTTCAATGTTATTCATTAAAGGTACTTGCTGATTGGTTATCACCTCAGAGTTAGATAAATATCTCAGTCTTTGCTTTGAATGCACTGCTACCTATTCTTTCTTTTTTTTCTTTTTGGGTCACACCCAGCGATGCACAGGGGGGTTACTCCTGGCTCTGCACTCAGGAATTACTCCTGGTGGTGCTCAGGGAACCATATAGGATGCTGGGAATCGAACCCAGGTCCGCGGCGTGCAAGGCAAATGCCCTACCTGCTGTGCTATCACTCCAGCCTCCTGCTACCTATTCTTAATGTAGCCATTATCAGAAGCAATAGATCACAATGTCCGGAGACTGTAAGCCAGGTGGAGACAGAAACTGCATTCAATAAATAATGCCTATTCCCTTTTTCAGAGATGTTGAGGCTAGTTTGTTACCTGCAGAAGCCATTTTGTCTCTCATTCTTTGTGATCAGACTCTGTGGGTCAAGACCTAAGGTGCTGGTTCAATGGGCTTTCGGTGGTGATCACCCACACTGTCCTACATGTTTGGTTCAAAGACATCAGCTCCCATATTATGCCTTTTCATTTCATTTCTATACTTTTCTAAAGATCTTGTGTTATATGCTACATTTTTTGTGCCATATGCTGTATATTTTATTTGGCTCTATTGTGTAATCACCAAGCCATTAGGAAATTCCCATGGCTCTCTCTCAATACCCGATTCCCCACCCAGGATGGCCGATGCCAGGGGCAGACGAAGGAGGAAACAGGGCCAGGCAGGTTGGTGATCAGTTGCTGTTTATTCCATTCACCCCACATGCCTGTTCCAGTCTCACTAAGCTCCCCATTCCCGTCTCCTCCTGTTCCCCTTGCTCATCCCTCCAAGCTCCAACTCTCCACCTTGGTTTCCCCCTAATCCCCATCAACTCCCGCATTGAGAATAGTGCAATCAACATATCAAAGCCCTTCCTGACTGCCGAGCCAATCAGACTCAAGGGCAAAATGCCACTTGGGAGTTCTTCTCCTTTCTTAGTCCAATAACTTAATTAACATCTAAATTTACATCTTAATTCTACTTCTTTATATTATTATTTTGTATGGACACAGTAAGGGATATATTAAGTAAGTAGGGTGGCTCTCCTGAGGACATCTCGCTATAGATCTCAGACCACAGTGCTCAGGCCAGATTAATCTTTCCTAACTTTAACAGGGTCCTAATCCAGTTATTACTTTTTGGATCGTGACAGAATTTGTCCATGATCATGCTCTTAACTTATAATTAAGTATTATGGCGCTTTGGCCTGGCCCATTTTGATGCCAGGGTAGCTCACAGCTTGCCCTGGACCCATCCAGTCACTCATCAGGACCCTGCTTTGGGGGTGCTAGTAAGTAAGGGCAACTGAAGCTTAAATTGAGAGAACAGATGCCCAGGAGTTAATATCATTTGGAGTCAATTAACTCCCAAGTTACAAAAGCATAGCATTAACTGTCTTTCTGTGTCTATACAAAAAGGACATTGCTCTTAATTAACTATGCAAAGGGCTTAAGGAGAAGAGAAAAGCAATATTTACAAGTTAACAGAGTCTGATTAGAAGATAAAGGTGATTGACCGATTGGGGAAGCAAAGCACAAAGAAAGAGATTACAAGTAAACACAGAGGAATGGGAGCACTGTGATGGGACTAAGCCAATAAACCTAAGCTCCCTCTGGCAAGGTAGAAAGGATAAACCAATGTTATCCTATGCTATATAAACTACAATTCTCAAACATGATTATATAATTGTTAAGATAATATTTTTCTCAAGGCATATAGAATTTCATAAAAATGTTATTGAAAAAATATAGTTAGGTAGGAAAGAAAAGGAGAAATGGCAATTAGAAAAGTTAATGTCTTTAATGAAAAACAACTATATTCTTTTATGTTCAAAATCCTAGGCAAAAAAAAATGCATCTGATTATAGACCAAACATGATGGTCACTTATTGCCTGTATTGAAAACCATAACACCCAAAAGGATAGAGAGAGTAAAAGAGAATGTGCCTGCCACAGAGAAGGGGAGGGGGGTGGAGAGAATGGGCTGGGGTGGCAGGAATGATACTAGGAACATTGGTGGTGGAGAATGTGCACTGGTGGAGGAATGGGTATTCAATCATTGTATGACTGAAATGTCTTCATAAAAGTTTGTAAGTCTGTAAAAAAATGCATCTGAAATGAGTAGAAATAAAGTTTGGCAAAGATAAATTGCATGTGTGTGTGTGTGTGCGCGAGAGAGAGAGAGCACTCACGCTCATGCACTTATTTTTCTCTTATTTACTTTTTATTTTAAAAGATTGTCCCCTCAAAATCATGACATGTTAAAGGCAAAAAAGTTACCCAGTTCTTGATGTAGCTCTCAGCTGAGTCAGGGAAATTTCAAAGAAACTTAGATGAAGTTGGCTAATAGCGTAAGTCACTTGACCAAGCTGGTATTTTACTAAAAGTCCAATGTTACCTCCAGGAAGGACTGGCTGCAGGGAAAGTACAGAGAAGTATATATTTTATATTTTATTTCTTATATATTAACTCTAATTAGTGTAATATTCTTACACACTAATATATAACTAATTGCACAATGACTCTAAGTATGGGTTTTGAAACTTTTATTACAATATAACATTATCACAATATTTTTATTACACTTGACAAAAAATTAGTGAACTTTCAGTATAGTAGTTTGAGGAGAACTACTGAAAACTAAATGAGTGATATTTTATAAATATTTATTGGATTACTTTGAAGGCAATAGATAGACTAATTATACAACTTGTCTTGTTCAGAAGATGCAATAATCAAAAAATAGCAATTACATAAATGATAATAATAAATGTTGATATTGGAATATATGATTTTGAAATTAGACTTTTGAACCTGGCTACTCGGCCATGAACACTTACTTTGATAAATACTTCACTGTTAATAGTAAGTGTACTTGAGTAGACTTTAAGAAACCATGATTGGAAATTTTATTCCTACCATGAAACTACTTTCTGTGTTGGCATGTAGGAATGATATATATTATCTATGTTTTGAAATTCTTGCCATGTTAAAGAGTCAGACATTCTATGCTGCAGAACATAATTATAAAAATAATTTCTTGTCTTATCACATTTTGTTAGTCCTTAATTTATGGTAATCCATAAATATGTCATATTTCCCTTAAGCTTCTTAAGGTGAAGATAATTTGACTTTACATATTCTTTAAAGTATTGCCATGACAAGTACTCAATAGATATTTTCTAAGTTATTATCATGGGAAAGATTTTTAAAAATGTATTTTCTGCTATTAACAATGAATGTCTCTAACAGAACAGAAATTCTGAGGCATTGTAATAGATTGTTAACCATTTGGTTATATTGCTATTTTTAAAAATATTAGCCATTTCAAAACTAGAAACCCACCAGCAAATCTGCTTCCTCACTTGTCCTTTTCCCATCCTCAGACTTAATTTTTCCAACTAAAACTGAACATCTGTTTCAGGATGTTGGGAACTAACACAATCAGAGTCCCCAACCATTCGGTGAAATCATTGGAAGACCTTGATGATCCTTGTTTATACTTAATCAAAGGAATACAAAGAGTCATAAACACAAAAGAGGCTATGATATCTAAACTAATAATTAACCAGAAAAATATATTCTAAGCCATCCCAGGAAGATGCAGTTAGCTGTTAGAAGTCAACAGAACTAAGAATGGCGATGGCAAGTGCTTAAGAAAAAAAGTCACATTACAAAATAACGTTCCTAATTATTACTAAAAAGGTAATACTTTATTACCTTTAAAGGTAATATTACTATAAAGGTAGCAATGTAGCACTGTAGTCCCATTCATTGATTTGCTCGAGCAAGCACCAGTAATGTCTCCATTGTGAGATTTTTTTTACTGTTGTTGGCATATCGAATAAGCATACCAGAGCCTGGTAGCTTGCCAGGGATACTCTCAGTAGATTACCGGGCTCTCCAGGAGGGGTGGAGGAATCAAACCAGGGTCAGCTTCGTGCAAGGCAAACGCCCTCTCTGCTGTGCTATTGCTCTAGTCCTATGTCTATGGCCATACCACCCTGAACGCCCCGGATCTCCTCTGATTACTAAAAAGGTAATAACAAAAACAAAAGATTCATAGTTTTGTATACACTTTCAATTACTTAAAAGTAACAAATGATTGCTATGTGGTCTTAAATGTTTCTTTAAAATGTTCAGCCTGATGTAGTTCCAATCTTAAATGCATTCTTCAGGGAGTAACTTCAATGAGCTAATTTACATTATGTCTGCCTTCTCTGTGCTTGCTCTAAACGGAGCATGAGAATTCAGCCATCTCTAATGGCATTGAAGAACCCTGGCTGCAATGCCTGCTGCACAGCTACGGAGAAAAAGCACTTTAGGTTTAGATCCAAATGTCTTCCAATCATATCTCTGCTTTTGTTTTGTTTTGTTTTTGACTATACCCAGCTGTGCTCAAAGCTTACTCCTAATAGATAGCTCCTAGCAGTGTGCTCAGGAGACCAAATGGGGCGCTGGGGACCTAACCCTGGTAAGCCGTGTGCAAAGCAACTACCTTATCCACTATACTATCACACCAACCCCAAGTCTCTGCTTTTATACGATCTCTGAGATGGAAAAAAGTGCAAGAAAATATATATACATAATATTCTTCAAAAATATAGAACTGCTGTACAAAAGTGCATGAAACTGTAGAGAGGTGAATATTTTAAATACATTTTCCACATAGTTTATATGCAACCCCTTGGAACTGGGTGTTTTGGACTCCCTGTTTCTAATTTATTCTGTTTTCCTGTTCTCTTTACTTTAAGGGAATATTCATGTCATGTTGGCATTGAGATATGTGTCTTTCTTTTTTCCGTCTTGTATTCTGATTGCTGTCAGAAACAACAGTGATACTGCAAAGCGATATGAAGCCAGACATAGCGTACACTCAGCATAAGAATTGCCCATGGTTAGCTTTGTAGCTCATTCAGTGATCTCAACTTTGATAAAGAGAAAAATAGAAACATATGTCAAACACGAGAGGCAACATACTGAAAAGTAAAAGTGGAGAAAATTTGTACTGATTCATAACAGCCGAGGTGGCATTGCACATATAATTGAAGATGTCCTTTTAAAATCTGCTTACCTCAATATATGCCTCTATTACTTAAAATGAAGCTTGACTACAAGTGGCAGAAAACTTTCAAAACAACAAATTAAGTTAATGAACTTCTTGCCTCCAAAATTCTTTAGCTTCTTCAGGGTATGGCTGGGCAGAGGAAGAGGACATCCTGGGCAATAATGTCTCTAAAATTATTGTTTCAAAGTGATATGTGATTTAGGTGGTTGTTTTTGTACAGGTTTTGTGTACTTATGTCAATTTTCAATAAAAATAAGTGTGGGGCAAAAAAAATTCTGCTTGAATTAGTTCTTTCATTTTTCCTATTAGATGCTCTTCAAGTTTATTTAGTTCAGTTGTGATCACTCTGTTCTGTTGTGATTGTTTCCGCTAATATTGAGAGGATTGTTCTAAAGTCTTCTTCAGAAGTTTAAAAACACACACTTTTTATGTAGTTGGGGATCGTCCTTGACTTCACCCCAGTCTTGTTTATGAGACGGAATTCCTCCGTTTCCCTTTATCCCTGGTGCTGTACCATCGGCAGGTGGGGGGCTCTGACTGCTCATGTGTCAGGCCTCTCTCCTGTAGAGGCAGCCTGACTCCCTCCAGAAGGAAGGGCTTGGGTGGAGACCCCATGGGACACACCTGCCAAATTTGCAGGGAACAACTTTGGGTACTGATGGTTCTAAAGTTGTCTCTCTAATTCAACTTGTTTTTTTTAACACCTCATAGCCCCAATATAAACTAGAGGCCCCACTTGCTGGGAACTTCTTCACTGCTGGTCTGGCTCCCATGAGGGCTTTTGAATGATGCTTTTCCCAGTGCTGGCCCTCTGGATCAGAATGCTGGGGTGTGAATTAGGAGCAATACTCTGAAAGATTTCTAGTGACTCATTTCCAAAGGTCTCATTGACAAATTTATTTTCACAACATATTAGGAGTGTCAGAACGAGCATCAAACTGAGGGATGCCTTGGTTGCAGAGTGGGTAATGTGCTGTAAATTGCTAAAGTGCTAGGTAAGGTTTTAGAAATGTAAAGTCCTCCCTTGGTAGAAACAGACCTCGAGTAATTCTCGTCATCTTCAGTAAGAAAGTGAAAGAGGACACCCTCTTGCTCAGCTGCCTTCTTTTTCCATTCATTAACTTCTTTCCCCTCCTGACCACTTGCATTTTTATGCACTGAACATTAATATGAGGAAAAAATATCTCTTGGACACCACATTTACACTTATCTGAATATTCAAATTTTCCCCCATCAGTACTGGTGTACATTCAATAACTAAAGTCTGTGTGCTGCAAGAAATTCATTCATTCTGTTACCTGTTATCTCATGACAAAAACAAGCAAACCAAAAACCTTTGAAAACTGTACTTCTTCCCTCCAAAACAGAGCAGAAATCAGAAAGGGTGTTATTTCACTGCACCCATAGTGTTTAGGGATGAAAAAGAGGTAGTGAACTGAACAAATAGAAATGGAACTTTGGCTTCCTTACAGCTGGACCGAGAACTGTAGCTAATAAGAGGGCCAGAAAAGGTGGTATAGTGAGGACTGTGGTGGTCAAAAGCAGCTGATAGAACTCCTAGAAGCCCAGGAAACTGTAAATAGACACTATTGGGGAAAAAACGCTAGTGGAAAATAAAAGCTACTGGAAAATATATGAATACCATGTAACATGGGAATAATACTAAGTGATAATGTTTTGGTAGATGAAAAGAAGAAAAACTGCTTTGTAGGTTGAAAGACAAAACACATTACCTAACAAATAAATGTCTTTCATGCACTAAAGGTTTGTTTGATTTTTTCATTACCATGGTAAAGTAATATATCTTCTGCAAAAATTTTGGTGAAGACTGCCAAATATAGTCATTTATGCCAAAATAGAACTTATGTTTTATACCTGAGACTGATTTGCTTGTGAGAGTTATGCATTTATTTTCTTATGAAGTGAACAGATTTAGGAATCACTTGATGATAGACTGCATAGAAACCAGAAATTTTAAAATATAAGGAAAAGATTCTAGATCATATTGTGGATTTATGTGCTTTGGGAAATATTATTTGGAGAATTAATGAAGGTAAGATTAGAGAAACAGAGAACTCTATACAAAGCCACTGTGTAGACTTTCATGGATGGGAAATTAAATCTGTCAAATCATTCAGCAGCACTACAAGTATGTTGTTTGCTTTTAAGAAGTTTTAAAATGAAAATTCAGTTCAAAAGATATACTAAGACCATTCATTCAACATTAGTTTACACAATCTGGACAAAATTTGGTATGCTATGTGGGAAAGAAAGCTTACCAAAGGAATGCATGAAATCTTTATCTTGAGTATTTTGTTTAAACTAACATGTATAATACCATGCCATATGGATAACCAATAAAATAAAAGTATTTTGTTTTTCTATTAGAACTTGACTATCACAAAATATAAAAAAACACTGAATTGTCTTATTATAATAACCTCGAAACATTTTCCAAGTTATAAAAACAAAATCGGAGTCTACACTGCTTATAAATTCTCACTAGAAACATTTTAAAATTGTAAAGTTAGAAAATTTCTACAGTTTCTAATTCTAAATTAGAATTACAATTCTAAAATTATAAAAATTGGAAAAATTCTAATTCTAAAATTAGAAAAACTCATACCCAGAAAAACTCGTTCCTTAATTCACATAAACATAAAATATGTAAAATCAACCAATAAGTTCTTAAAATATTGAAAGAAAAATATTTATAAATATGTACTTTTGTTTTTATTGGGAGAAACTCCCAAGAAGTGTTCAGGGAGTCAAGGGGCCACTTGGAGTAATGCTTCACCAATTAAGCAAGTGGTTCATTGCCAGGAACAAGAAATATGACGAATGCTCAGGCTTAACAGCACTGGGGGTCACCATGACCACCTTTTGATGCTCAGGAGCCTCCTGGTGGTCTGTGGGGGTGGGATAATCCTGTTCCTTAAATACATTTGGTGTGCACTCCTGATTCCTCCACTATTTCCAGCAAAATCTCTTCTTTAAGATTAAAATAGAGGTATGGTAATTGTTTGGACGAGCCTCACGCATGAAGGGACTGGCAGAGGAACCCAGGTGTGTGGGACCCGGGGCTGAGATCTCCAAGCCTGCTCAGATTGGGACTGGGCCTTCTCCACCCAGACCCCCCATTTTCCAGTAGCTTGGCAGCCACACCCACAAACTGCCCATGGCACTGTGTAATCCCACCAATGGCCAACAGCCAGAGACTATAAGACCAAGCTCCTGGAAGCGCGAGACATCTAGTAGCCTTGTTCTCCTTCTTGGAGAACCTGACAAGCTACCAAGAGTCTTAGCTAAAACTACCCGGTTATGTGTTCTTATAAGATACCAAAATTTTATTTGGAAGTACTTCAAAAATAATTTAAACTGGGGCCAGTGAGGTGAGACAGTATAGGCACTTGTCTTGCACACCAGCCAACCTCAGTTCTCTCTCAAAGAGAAAAGCACTGAGCACCACCAGATATAACCCCCCAAAAATAAAATTTTAAATGAAAGAAATATGAATTGCAAAGAAAAACACATAAGATGTACTGACATAATAGTAATCAAAATTTTACAATAAAATAATTCACATATTCACAAATTATTAAAAATTAATTCAAATATGTGTGAGATTATATCAGTAGTAGTTTGAGTAATATTCATGAAAACATATGACAGAATCTCTTTATATGGTAATGACAATTTCAAATATTTTGATGATCTATCATTAGGTCCATAGATATTTGGAAGTCTGAATTATTCATGTTGCAAAATTGTTTTCCAATCTTTTATTTTAATCCTGTGTTTACCTTGACTGCTTATATGGTGACTCTTGCTGGCAACAGAAAGTTGGGTTTAGCTTTATGATTCATGCTTCCATTCTATGTCTCTTGATTTCCATAGAGCAAGATTATTGAGATTAAGGGATTTATTGCCAACCTGTTGCAGAAGTTCTGTGTGTGAAGTTTTTCTTGTCTTTTAAAGAAGCCCTATTTAATGCTTCCTGCAAGCTTTGTTTTAAGGCTATGAAGTTTCTAATTTGTTGTTTTTCCATGAAGCTTTGTATCATTTCTTCAATTCTGAAAAATAAGCAAACTGAAGTTTTCTTGGTGAGGTTTTATTTCATTGTTTTTAAGCTATATCATCTCCCATTTTCTTCTGGCCCATAGAGTCTCACTAGATAAATCTGCTGTAACCCTTATGTGAGCTCTTTAGTATGTTAGTTCCATCTTTGTTCTTGCCTTAAAAAATGAAAATTCCCCTTATGCCCTATATAAACACTGTGGTTTACAAAGTTGTTCATGACTATATGTTACAAACATTCAATATATCAAAACTAATCCCACCACCATTGCACCTTCCCACCACCATTATATCCTATTTTTCCAACAGCCCCTTAAGGCTATTCCCATAGCAGGCCCTCAATAATTTATTTTATATCGCCCTGTTATAATTTTCTAAAATAATAAAAAAATGTTTCCTCAGAAGGAAGTTAGTAAAGATTGTGTATTTCACCATGAAGCTAGTAAAGATTGTGTATTTCACCATGAAGCTATTAAACCTCTGTATAAGAGATTACTAAAATGTTGTTACAGGTTAAAACTTCTGTGTTGATATTTTATTGAGTTTGGATACCTTCTACATTACATTCCATCCAACTTGTTGTCTACTCCAAGCTTATCAGTGTTGTTGAGTTTGAGGGGTTGTGCAGTCGCATTCGTGGCTTCATTTGAGGGCCAGAAAGTCCAAAATTTATGATGAGGTGATACAGCTGGACTTAAGTGTATAATGGGTTAGTGTTAGGGGACATATGTGTCACTGCCAGGGCTTCCAGAAGTAAAGGCAGATGGGGAAGATAGCCCATGCCTGACTCCATGAAAGCCTGGAGATTTCCATCACAAAACCCACACACCTGAGTTTTTCAACATATTAATTTCTGGATCAGGCTCATCCCGAGCAGTGGAGTCTGTCAGGAAGTATGGCAGCAATTGTGGAGTTGTGGGGGTTTTCAGCTGCTGGGGCTCTGTTTGTGTGGGTGCTGGGCTCACCTAGCCCCACTCCAGGCTGCCCCCAATGACTCAGCCTTGCATGGGGTCCATAAATATCTCTGCAACTTGTTGATCTATTTCAATATTTGTTCATGAGTCTCTGGCCCATAGCCTGTGAAAGAGCTTACATGGCACCAGAGATACTTCATAGACATGACTGTCACAGCTGTTCTTTCTGCTTTTAATATTCTTTCTGTAAATTTTATTATTCTGTCTGTGTCTTGTAGTATTTGATTTGGGTCTATTTCTATTGGAATCCTTTGGACCTTTTGAATTTGAATGCATGCACTCCCCAACTTTGGAAAAGTCTTCTTTTTAATTTATTTGACTACTCGTTCTTCATCTAGTTCACCTTGCTGTTCCTCAGGGGACTCTAATGATTCTTATACTGCTCCTCTTAACCAATCTCTTAGATCTCTATTGTTCATTTATTTTTAGACATTTTTTCCAGATTCTGTTGTTTTCTAGAAGCTTCCAACATCTCATCTTAGAGTTCACTTTTTTTTCCTCAGCTGCTGTTACTCTACTACTCATGACTTCCAATTAGTTTTTTTTTATATTAACTGCCAAACTCTTGTGTCATGACTTATGATTGTAATTTTCTTTTTGCTCTTATACGTTCTTGTATCTATACCACTGCTTCTTTGAGCTCATTAAACATCCTAATTATGAAGTCTCTAACATCATTATCAGAGAGGTTATAGAGCTGATTGGGATTTGTAGAGCCTGTTGAGCTATTCTCTTCACTCATTGAGTTTGGTAGATTTCTATGCTGCTTTCCAGTGTGTTTTTTGCCACATGGGGCTGAATATCTGCAGTTCATTCTCCAATCTGAACAGGAAATTTTCTTTAGGATGTAAAAGTACCTGTAGCTCTTTTCCTTCCTTGCTGTACTTAGAGATATTTTGTTGTTTCTGGTTTACTGTTTTCAGTTCTGAGTGTGGATTACAGGGTGACTTTCTATGTCATTGACCCTTCCTGTCCACTATAATTTAGGGTTTTATGATTCCTTATTATGATTACAACCTTGTGAATTTTTCTTTTCTGTGGGATGAGTAGATTAGGCTAGGAATCCGTTATTATTAGCCCAAAGTAATTGGGAACAACCAGAGCTACCTGTGAATCTGTGGGTTCACTGTTCAAGATCTAAATGTAAGTCCTGTAAAATCTGAGGTAGTGAACTGTCTATACTTCCCACCACAGCCAGTGGCATCCTGGAGTTTCTATAAACCCCAAGAAACAATTCAACCTGGGAAATAAAGCAATATAAAGCAGGCAGGTTTCCTCTAAAGATGGTGGCCCTATAATCAGAGGGGGAAAGAGGGAGAAAGAGAACTTGATGCAAAGAAAACTGGCAGTGACAATTCCCAAAGGAGAGGTGTACTGCCTTTGAAGCACCAAGTATTATTTCATTAATAAAATAGTAAACAATAGAAATAAACTTAAGACCGCTGCCGAGATGTGACCCCGGGGGCTGCACGCGTGTGCGGCTCCTCCGCAGCTGCACCCGTGTGAATCCAGACCCAGCTGAACCAACTACAACATGGACTGCTCTTGAAGATTGTTTCCTGCCAGAAAACTAAGCTGCGACCCCATGCCCGCCCGGGAGGGGAAAGGTATTTCTCTCTCTCGCCTGTCCCTTCCCGGGGATGAAGGGCGCGGGGACGCCATATTATGACGAACACAGATGGGGTTTACAAGCCTGCAAGGATTGAATATCCGGAAGAAATCTCCCTGGACTTAGTTATTAAAGTACAGAAATACAAAACTCGCGGCCGCTGCGCAACCTCATTTCTCTTCACAACAGGTCTGACTCTAGTGGGGTGCTCCTAATAATAATGGTGAGGTTTGTGTTGAAATATTGAATGTAACCAAAGTAAATAGAAAGTAAAGTGAAATTTATCAGTTACAAGGCGGGGGAGTTGCGGGGGGGGGGCGGGATGGGAGGTGTACTGTGTTTTTTTTTTTTTGTCTTCGGTGGTGGGATATGGGCACTGGTGAAGGGATGGTTTTTCAGTATTGTATGACTAAGACTTAAACCTGAACGCATTGTAATTTTCCACATGGTGATTCAATAAAATAAAATTTAAAAAAAGAAATAAACTTAATATTTTTGTCATTTACTTTTTAAAATTATATCACTGAGATACACTGTTACAAAGTTATCATTGCGTCTCAATCATACAATGCTCCAACACCCACAGGTATACCAGTGTCACATTTCCCAGCACAAAAATGTCCATTTCCAACCCCACCCCCCACCCCAGCCTGCCTCTGTGGAGTATATCTCTCTTCTCTACTCTCTCTTCCCTCCCCACCCCTCCCCTCTCCTCTCTTCTTTTTTCCTCCGTCCCCTCCCCCTCCTTTTTTGCCTTTTAGGTAAAACTGTGTTTTTCAATAATGTCACTGAATGTGTATCATCTATATCATTTCATCTCCTTTCAGTGCTCAGTTCTTGTCCAGATCACTTCTTGAAGAATTGATTCATCCATCTCTTGTTTCTTTTTCCTTTCTCTTCCTTCATTTTTTCTCATAGGAAAATAAATGCCCTTACAATTACTTGTCTGAGGCCATTGGGCAAAGAAAACTAGGAAAATCTCAAAAACATTAAGGCTTTCCAAGTGCTTCTAGCCTATTTAAAGGATGACATAAAACACTGTAGCTTTACTAAATTTTTTAATCACAGTGAAATACTGTTACAAAGTTGTTCATGATTGGGTTTCAGTCATATAATGTTCCAACACCTGTCCTGTAAAGAACTACTCCTACACTTGAGGGGTGTGTGTTTGTGGGCTCTCCGGGTGGCTCTCTCACTGCCCCTGTTTGGTGCTCTCGAGCCACTGTGTATGGACAGAATTGGGACGACTGTAGGCGATGGGCAGGAAAAGGAAGAACGAGGACCAAGCTGGTTGCTGATTAGTTACCGTTTATTCAATCTTTCCTGTCTCTCTCTCTCTTCCCTCTCCTCTTCCCACCCCTCCCTCCCTCCCTCCCCCCCCCCTCTCTCTCTCTCTCTCTCTCTCTCATTCTTCTTTCCTATCTCCTCATTGCTCGATCCCCGCTCTCCGGATTCTGCCCTCTAGATTCAGATTCTCTGGATTCACACCCACCACCCACTCTCCCACTTCTAGCTCCACCCCTATTTATAACTCTCCACCTAGCCCTTCCGGCCCAAGCTCCACTTGGTCTGGAAGCAAAACAACATAAGGAAGCCCTTCCTGATAGCCCATGTTCAAAATACCACTTAAGGTGTTTTTCTCCTTTAGTTATTTTTGTATGGACACAGTAAGAAATACACTGAGGCTTGTAGGGTAGCTCTCCTGGGAACATCTTGCCACAGACTCAGACTACAGACTACAGACTCAGGCCAGATTAATCATTCCTAAATCTAGCAGGGCCCAAATCTAGTTATTACTTTCTGTATCATGACAGCATCTGTCCATGACCAAGATCTTAACTTATAGTTAAACATTAGGCACTTTGGCCAGGCCCATCTCGATGCCAAGGTAGCACATAGCTTACCACTTTGCCTTGGGTCCATCCAGTCCCTCGTTAGGACCCTGCTTTTCCGAGTGCTAGGAAGTAAGGGCAGTTGAGGCTTAGGTGGAGAGATCAGATGCCCAGGAGAAAAGAATCACTTAGAATCAAATAACTCCCACATAGTAAAAGCATAGCATTTACTACTGTCTTCCTGTGCCCATACAAAAAGAACATTGTGGGGCTGGAGCAATAGCACAGTGGGTAGGGCATTTGCCTTGCACACAGCCGACCCGGGTTTATTCCCAGCATCCCATATGGTCCCCTGAGCACCACCAGAAGTAATTCCTGAGTGGAAAAAAAAACACATTGCTCTGAATATACTATACAAAGAAGTTAAGGAGAAGAGAAAAACAATATTACAAGTCAATCACGCACAAAGAAAGAAGTTACAAATAAGCACAGAGGAAAGAGAGCACTGTGATGAGAACAACCCAATAAACCTAAAGTACCTGAGGCTATGTTATCCTACACTGTCCCTTTACAAGTATACATTTTCTACCACCCATATCCCCAGTTTCCTTCCAACATCCACCCACCCCTTCACCACCTCCATGGCAGGAACTTCTTTTACTTTCTCTTTATCTCTCCCTCTGCCTCTCTCTTGTCTCTCTGTCTCCCACATCCCACTATCCTACCTCCCTTCTTTCCTTTTAGGCATTTTGTTTTGCAACACAGATACAGAAATATTATCAGGTATATACTTTACCTGATTTGACACTCAGTTCTTGTCCACTGTGGTCATTCCTAAATATGTCATACTGATCTCTTCTCTATCATACCTACCCTCCACTCCACACATAACTGTGGTTGATTCCAAACTGACCAGTTCTCCTAGCCCCTATTTTCCCTGGCCAAGGTTTTTAGTCTTTGACTATATTTTTTATATACCACAAATGAATGAAATCATTCTGTATCTGTCCCTCTCTTTCTGGCTCATGTCACTCAGCATAATACTCTTCTTGTCCATCCATTTATTGGCAAATTTCATGACTTCATTTTTTCAAACAGCTGCATAATAGCCCATTTTGTAGATGTACCATAGTTTCTTTATCCATTCATCTGTTCAAGGGCACTCAGGTTGTTTCCAGATTCTGTTTATGGTGAATAGTGATGCCAGGGACATAGGAGTGCAGGTGGTGTTTATGCTGTGTTTTGGGGCTCCCAGGGTATATTCCCATAAGTGGTATTAGTGAGACAAATGGAAGTTTAATTTATAGTTTTTTGAGGAATTTCCATATTGTTTTCCCAAAAGACTGGATCAGTTAGCATTCCCACCAACAATGAAGGAGAGTTCCTTTCTCCCCACATCTGCACCAGCACTGTTTGCTCTTGTTTTTTTGGATGTGGGCCAGTCTCTGTGGTATGTGATATCTCATTGTTGTTTTGGTTTGTATCTCCCTGATGATTAGTGATGAAGAGCATTTTTTTATGTGCTTTTTGGCCATTGGAATCTCTTCTTAGAGAGTTTCTGTTCATTTCTTCATGCCATTTTTTGATGAGGTTGGATGGGTTTTTTTTCTTGTAGAGTTCAACCAGGGCCTTGTATATCTTTAATATTAAACCCTTATCAGAGGGATATTGGGTAAATAAGCTTTCTAATTCCAGAGGCTATCTTTGTATCTTGGTCACCATTTTTTTTGAGTGCAGAAGCTTCTTAGTTTAATATAGTCCCATTTGTTTATCTTTGCTTCCACTTGCTTGGTCAGTGGTGTTACATCTTTGAAGATGCCTTTAGCTTCAATGTCATGGAGGGTTTTGCCTACGTTTTCTTCTATATACCTTATGGAATCAGATCTGATGTTTAGGTTTTTAACGCATTTTGACCCACCTTTTGTGCATGTCATTAGAAAGAGGTCTGAGTTCATTTCTTTACATGTAGCTGTCCAGTTATCCCAGCACCACGTGTTGAAGAGACTTTGCCTGCTCCACTTAGTATTTCTTGTTCCTTTATCAAAGATTAAGTGATCATGTATTGAGGGTCTGTGTCAGAATATTCAGCTCTATTCCGTTGGTCTGTGGGTCTGTCCTTATTCCAATGCCATCCTGTTTTAACTACTACTGCTTTGTAGTACAGTTTGAATTTGGGGAAGGTTATGCCTTTCAGGTTTTTTCCCCAAGGATTGTTTTAGCTTTTCATGGGGAGTCAGAGGGGGGGCGGTTTATTGTTTCATATGAATTTCAGGAGTGTCTGGTCTATTTCTTTGAAAAAATCTCATGGGTATCCTTGTAGGAATTGCATAAGAACCCAATCACGACCAACTTTGTAACCGTGTATTTCACTGTGATTCAATTAAAAAATAAACAGATTTTTTAAAGAAAAAAATCTTAGCTACCAGAGAATAAAGGAAAACCCTTGTAAATAAGGGACGTGTGATAGTCAGGAAGAGGATCCGTGGGTTGGAGGTTGAGCTTTCTCCCTCAATACCAGCTAGCGGGGAAAGGGTGAGGGAAGGGTTGTTCCTCAGGTCTGGTGCAGCTTTGTTCCCTGTTGAGCAGGGTCAACCCTCAAAGAGAACATCTTCAGCCTTCAGTAAGACCTGCTAAGCTGGTCCAGTGCTCCACTAAAGCAGCAGAATCCTCGAGACTGTGAAAATGAAGAGAATGGACATTCACCTATAGTTACTTATAAGATATAACTTTTCACAAACCAGGAATTAAGTTGAATTGAAGGAAATACTAATCATTGTTTTAATATACCTTAGAATTTGTATACTAAAGCAGATCAATTTATTTTGTCTGCATGCCTTAAATTTGGCTCTGCCACACCCAACTGCTGTGCTATTGCTCCAGCTCAAGAGATAAATAAACTTGAAAAATACATTGAAAGAGATATTTTGATACTTGCAACACTCATGTGATACAGGATGAATCAACAATTGCTGAGGTGGAAAATGTTCAGGTTCAGGTTCTCATGCTCAATAAAAGAAAGATAACTAGATGTGTTGAATATAACATGAACACACATACACTTCCATAATCAATTTATGAACATTTTTTGAGTATATGAACAATTAACAATTGTTGCTTGTTTAAGTAAGTGATGTGGTGCATTCTGTGAGATAAATGACACGAAAGTCATTTATCTCACAGAATTATTTTTTAAAATATCCATGTATTTTTTAAATATCCATATTATTTTTTAAAATATCCATGTATTAAAATCTTTATTGATTTCAGGATATTGAAATCATCCTGAAATCTTTAATATTACCCAAACAATAAACATGATAAAGACACTTTTACTTTTGATTATATTAAAATTATCGGGTTAGCATGTCTTTATAAACACCATTTCAGAAACCATTATTTACAATAAAAAATAAAATTTACATATAAAAAGCATGTATAGAATTATTATGGAAGTGCTCCATCTAAGCTTTGGAAATTTTCAAAATTTGGAAAAAAAAGTAGTTCTATAGAAGACTAGTATTTAGAATATACAACTGAAGAAAAACAATTGTAATAGCTGTGTAACTGTTAATTTGCTGAAAGCATTAATCCTAATGTAACTATGTAAACTTTATAGGTTGGTTCTTTCTCCCCTCTGGTGGTCATTTTCTCAAAGTACAGCTAAAGCTTTGTTAAGGTTAAGCTGAAGCTTAAGCTATTAAAACACCAATACTTGTAACCATTTACATTTCAGTTATGCAAAAAAACCTGAAAAACCATTTCAGCCAATCTCCTTTTAACCTTGGGGAAAGGTTTTTCTCTCTTCTTTGGGCCGGGGGAGGGGGCGGGGAGGCGTGGCGACCACCATATTACAAGGACCACTAAAGAGAGGTACAAGCTTGCAATGATGCCATTTCTGGCAGAAATTTCCCTGGACTTGGTTACTAAAATACTGAAATACATAAATCCAAAACCGCGCACGACCTCATACGACCTCATATCTCTTCATTCTCAGCAATGGAAAACAAATTATCAAATGCTTCCTTTTCAGCAGGTCTGATTTGGGGGGGGGGGACTCCAAACAATAATAGTGAGTTTTCTGTTGAAATATTGAATGTAATCAATGAGAAAGTAAAGTGAAAATTATCAGCTACACAGGGCGGGAGGGTGGAGGTGGGATAGGAGGTATACTGGGGTTCTTGGTGGTGGATCATGTGCACTGATGAAGGGATGGGTGTTCGATCACTGTATAACTGAGACTTAAGCCTGAAAGCTTTGTAACTTTCCACATTGTGATTCAATAAAAAAAAAAATTAGGGTCAGTAAGGACAAAGTAAGCACTATGCCCTTTTCAAGTGACAGAAACGATGCTGTTACATATATAACCAAAAGATCATCTCAATCAAATTAACTTGAAAACTGTCACAGGACAATAGCACCAAAGAAAATGATGCACCAGGTACAAAAATCAAGGGGGCAATTTCTAGGCAGAAAAACACAAACTCCTTCACCTGGATACCAAATGCTCAATATCAAAAAATCTCAAAAAAAGTGTATCTCTGTATAAATTATGGCAAATAGAAATTATTGACTCAAAGAAATGTCGAAAGTCTTCAGAATCTCTAACCAGATGCTTTGCCAAAGGTCTTTCCATATATAAGATTAGTTCTTAAAGATTGGGTGAAAGGAATGTTTTTCAAATGCTTAATCACAATAATAAAACAACACATATGGAGAAACAAGAAAACTTGACCAGGCCAAAAAAATAAATTGGATCTTTAGCCAGGGATTTAGCTTAGTGGTTAAATGTATGATTTACACAAATAAGGGCCTAGTTTCAATGAAAAATTGAAAAAAATTCAAAAATCAAAAATCTATCTCCATAAATTGACTTTAGGCACACATATATAAACATGTATGTATTTCCTTCAAAGAACTCTAAATAAGCATCTGAAAGATGCCCCATGAATTGAAAGTGAACATAGACAATCAAATCCAAGAAATAATGGATAAATAAAATGCAAGTATTAAAGAGATAAAAATAATGTGGGGTTTGAGAGACAGTACAACAAGTAGGGCATTTGCTTTGCATGCAGCTGACCTGGGTTCAATTTCTGACATTCCATGTGATTCCCTGAATGCAGGGCCAAGAGTAAGCCCTGACACCTCCATGACACCTCCAGCTGTGGTCCAAAAACTAAAAAACAAAAAAGTGTATCTCTGTATAAATTATGGCAAATAGAAATTATTGACTCAAATAATACAATAAGTAAACTGAAAAATACTATACAGATATACAAGCAGACACATCCATGCAAAATAAATGAATCAACAAACATAAAGATATATTATCTGAAAGCACTGCATCAGAGGAGCAAAATGAACAAAGGATGAAGAAAAGAGAAGCTAAAGAATCTATATAACACCATTATATAAATAATATTCATTGAAGGAAGTCCTATAAGAAAGAGAGAAAGAAAGAAACTGAGTCTAGAGAAAAGACTAATGACTAAAACCTTCTCAGCTATAAAAGAAAAAAATGAGCATACAAATTCAAGAAGTTCGTTTAATTACAGTGAGGATAAATCTAAATAAACTGTCACTTGTCCAAATCAAGCTACACAACATAACCAATAAAGAGAGTTTTGAAAACAGCAAGAGGAAAGTAATCATGTACAACAGAGGTCTTGATGTATCAATGGACTTGATGTGTTAATGAAATTCTTGGAATAAACCTTGCCAGCCAGAAAATATGGAATAACGTACTAAAGTTCTTAAAAAATTAAATTTCTAACAAAGAGTATGGTATTTGTAAAAACAATCTTCCAGATCAAGGCTAAATTAATGCTGCCCTAGATTAAATCTATTCATCACCACTAGTACTGACCTACAAGAATTGTAAAAATGTCAGAGACAGAGTACAGAGGTTAAGGCAGAGGTTAAGGTTTTTGTACATGACCAACACTGCTCCACGCTTGGCACTATGTGGTCCCCAAGCACCACAGAGTGTAGCCCTGGAGAGCTCCCAGGTACCCTCCAGTTCACCTAGTTCATTTGTTGTCACTCGGGTCTGATCAGCATCACAACCTCTCGGTCTCACACTCAAAGACTGACCGAGTTGGCCACAGACTTACTCAAATGGGCCACACGGTCTCCTGAAAACTGTTGGTATGCACCACTCCCCTCCTCCCCACAAATGGAATTAACAAGCCCTCCAAATTGAAGAAAATAGATGACAAGGACAAGAAATATCATCAAGTGATAGAGCAGGTCCTTGACTGTGTGGATTGCTGTGTTGAATCTCAGCACTGTGAGACTGCCAGAGGATTTGTGGATATGATCCCCAATAAGAAAAATCATAAATAATGCCACCAAACCATATAAATTTAAAGCTCTTTGGTGCGTGTAAATACACAGAGCATGGAGATGTCTAACATTCAGTAGAATTTTAAAATCACTTTGAATCCTGATAGGATTAAACACTAAAGTGAACAAAAAACTAGAATAGATGTGTGCTGATAAAAAGTAGTTTTTTTGTTATTGTTTGTTTGTTTTTGTTTTTTTTTTTTTTGCCCTCTCCTCCGACTGCTGGCCAAGTGGCCGGCACGCAGACCCCAAGCGCCACCGCCATTCTGTCTTCCGGCAAAGGTCTGTGACGCTCCCTCGACCCGCCCTTCCGGACCCAGCCTGCTCCGCGGCCCTGAGCACCCCGCGCTTCCCTCTTCTCTGGACTGCCGGCCAGTTGACCACCGCTGCCGGGTTGTGGGGGAAGGGGCGTGGCCTAATCACCAGGGGGCGTGGCCTAAGGACGCGGCGGCAGATAGTTTCCTCAACATCCTATCCAGGACTAACATCCTAGCTATTCGCAAGCAGTAGGACAATAAAACACAAGACTTCACATAAGAATTGAAGGAAACATCTCAGTAGGAGACCAGGTTCTACAAGTAAAAAGGCAACCACTATTAACTGAGCCTATCCACAATCCTTTTTCACAACAAGAGGAAACAGGGATACTCATCTTCAAGGGCCCTCTTTCATACCACAACAACAACATGAAGAAACAGCGAAAATCCCCAGTGCAAGCAGAGGACGATCAAAGGAGTCCGGAAACCTCAATGGGCGCTTTCTACAAACTTGACCTCTCTGATAAAGAATTAAGAGTTGAAATCCTCAACATGTTCAATGAACTCAATGCAAAGATGGAAAACTTCAAGGAGGACCTGGCAGAAACAATACAACAGGCAGCCGACAAAATAAGGGAAGAAATGAGAGCAGAAATAAAAAACCTTCAAAAAGAAAAGAAGGATTCGGTACATGAAATCAAAAACTCTCTGGCTGCCCTCAACAATAGGATGACTGCAGCCGAAGACAGAATCAGTATGCTTGAAGATGAGCTGCAAGAGGCCTACAGGCAACAACAAACCATGGCAAGAGACCTCAAAATAGCTCTAGCCAGAATCAGAGTCCTAGGGGATGATTTCAAGAGGAACAACAGTAGAATCGTTGGACTACCAGAACCACAGGGAACCAACCCCAACGAAAAAGACACAGTCAAACAAATCATTGCGGAAAACTTCCCACAGCTGGACAATGCGGGCATCCAAATTCAAGGCACCCGAAGAGAGCCAGCTAAAAGAGATCCTAACAAAAAAACCCCAAGACATATCATAGTTACAATGATGGACATCGCTCAGAGAGACACAATACTGCAAGCAGCAAGGTCTAAGAAGGAAATCGCATACAAAGGAGCACCCCTTAGACTCACAGCAGATCTATCAGAGGAAACCCTCCACGCTCGAAGGCAATGGTGGGATATAGTGAAAAAACTCAATGAAATCAACGCTTCACCAAGAATACTTTATCTGGCTAAACTCTCATTCAAACTAGAAGGAATCATACACTACTTTGGGGATAAACAACAGCTCAGGAACTTCATAGACTCAAAACCAAACCTAAAAGAAGCACTAAAGGGGCTATCGTAAGACAAGAACAACCACTACAAGCACAACAAACCCTTGCACAAAGATGGCGTAAAATCCTATAACAATAATCTCCCTTAATGTCAATGGTCTGAATTCACCAATTAAGAGACACAGACTGGCAAAATGGACTCAGAGACTCAACCCAACATTCTGCTGCCTACAAGAAACACATCTGAATAGCCAGAACAAACACAGACTCAAAGTCAAAGGATGGAAAACAATCCTGCAAGCAAACAACTCCCTCAAGAAAGCTGGGGTGGCGTTACTAGTATCGGACAACATAGACTTCAGGTTGAAAAAGATTAGAAGGGATAGTGAAGGCCACTTTTTATTAATCACGGGATGTGTACATCAGGAAGAAATCACACTCCTAAATGTCTACGCACCCAATGAGGGACCAGCTAAATACCTACAACAGCTGCTAAGAGACCTTAAGAAGGACATCTCGAGCAACACACTAGTAGTTGGAGACTTCAACACAGCACTGTCTCCTCTGGACAGATCAAGAAGATTAAAACTCACCAAGGAAATACTGGCTTTGAAGGAAGAAATAGAAGAGAGAGGGCTAATAGATCTATACAGGGCTTTATATCCCCAAAAAAAGGAATACACATTCTTTTCCAGTGCACATGGAACATTTTCCAGAATAGACCATGCGCTAGGCCACACAGCATACCTCAACAGAATCAAAAAGATAGACATTATACCAGCTATCTTTTCAGACCATGATGCACTGAAGATAAAACTTAATCGTGGACAGATGCAGAATCAAACACCTGGAAATTAAATAGCTCGATATTGAACAATGAGTGGGTCAGGAAGGAAATCAAGGAAGAAATCAAAAGGTACCTAGAAACAAATGAGAATGAAGACATGAGCTACCAGAACCTGTGGGACGCAGCTAAAGCCGTTTTAAGGGGAAAATTTATAGCTCTGCAAGCATATCTCAGGAAGGAAGAAAGGGCCCACACAAATAATTTAACTTCATAGCTCAAGACCTTAGAAAAGGACCAACAAAAGGAGCCCAAACCAGGCAGAAGGAAAGAGATAATAAAACTTAGAGCAGAAATTAACGACATGGAAACCCAAAAGACAATCCGAAAGATCAATGAAACCAAGAGCTGGTTCTTCGAGAAAATAAACAAGATTGATAAACCACTAGCAAGACTCACAAAGAAAGAGAGAGAGAGAACCCTAATAAGCCAAATCAGAAATGAAAAGGGGGACATCACAACAGAAACCAATGAAATTCAAAAGATCATCAGAGACTACTTTGAAAATCTCTATGCCACGAAACAAGAGAACCTAGAAGAAATGGATAAATTCCTCGACTCCTATAATCTCCCAAGGCTGAACCAAGAAGACCTGGAGTACCTGAATAGTCCAATTAACATCAAGGAAATTGAAATGGTAATCAAAAGTCTTCCCAAAAACAAAAGCCCAGGTCCAGACGGATTCACTAGCGAGTTCTTCCAAACATTTAAAGAGGACCTTTTGCCAGTCCTTCTCAAGCTTTTCCAGGAAATTGAAGAAACAGAAACCCTCCCAAACAGTTTCTATGAGGCTCATATCTCCCTAATACCAAAAGCAAACAAAGACACCACAATAAAAGAAAACTACAGGCCAATATCCCTGATGAACACAGATGCGAAGATCCTCAACAAAATATTAGCAAACAGAATTCAACAACTCATCAAAAAGATCATACACCACGACCAAGTGGGATTCATCCCGAGGATGCAAGGATGGTTTAACATCCGGATATCAATCAACATAATCCATCATATCAACAAAAGAAAAGATAAAAATCATATAATCATATCAATAGATGCAGAGAAAGCATTTGACAAGATCCAGCATCCGTTTATGATGAAAACACTCGCCAAAATGGGTATAGAAGGGACCTTCCTCAATATAGTCAAAGCCATTTATCACAAGCCTATGGCAAGCATTGTCCTCAATGGGGAAAAACTAAGAGCCTTTCCTCTGAGAACAGGGATGAGACAAGGATGCCCACTCTCTCCACTTCTGTTCAATATAGTACTGGAAGTACTTGCAATAGCGATTAGGCAAGAAAAAGATATTAAGGGCATTCAGGTAGGAAAGGAAGAAATCAAGCTCTCACTATTTGCAGATGATATGATACTATACCTAGAGAATCCTAAAACCTCTACCAAGAAACGCCTAGAAACAATAGAGTTGTATGGTAAAGTTGCAGGCTATAGAATCAATACCCAAAAGTCCATGGCTTTCCTATATGCAAATAATGAGAGAGAAGAAAGTGACCTGAGAAAAGCAATCTCGTTCACAATTGCGCCTCAAAAAATCAAGTACCTCGGAATCAGCTTAACAAAGGAGGTAAAGGACTTGTATAATGAAAACTATAAAACACTACTTCAGGAAATAAAAGAGGACATGAGGAACTGGAAAGACATCCCCTGCTCATGGATTGGAAGAATTAATATTGTCAAAATGGCAATTCTCCCCAAAGCATTGTACAAATTCAATGCGATCCCTATAGGAATACCCTTGATATTCTTCAAAGAAATGGAGCAAGCGCTCCTGAAATTCATATGGAACAATAAGCCCCCACGAATAGCTAAAGCAATCCTTGGGAAAAAGAAAATGGGAGGAATCAACCTCCCCAACTTCCAACTCTACTACAAAGTGGTAGTCATTAAAACAGCATGGTATTGGAACAAAGGCAGAGCTGCAGACCAATGGAATAGGGTTGAATACTCTGACATACACCCCCAAATATATGATCATCTAATCTTTGATAAGGGAGCAAGAAATGTGAAGTGGAGCAAGGAAAGCATGTTTAACAAATTGTGCTGGCAAAACTGGATGGCTACATGCAAAAAAATGGGCTTAGACCTCCATCTATCACCATGTACAAAAATCAGATCAAAATGGATTAAAGACCTCAACATCAGACCAGAATCCCTAAGGTACATTGAAGACAAGGTCGGCAAAACTCTCCACGACACTGAAGCCAAAGGTATCTGCAAAGCTGACACACCACTGGCCAAGCAAGTGAAAACAGAGATAAATAAATGGGACTATCTCAAACTAAGAAGCTTCTGCAACTCAAAAGAAACAATGACCAAAATACAAAGACAGTCTACAGAATGGGAAAGGATATTTATGCAGTACCCATCAGATAAAGGGTTGATAACAAGGATATACAATGCACTGGTTGAACTCCACAAGAAGAAAACTGTCATCCCAATCAAAAAATGGGGTGATGAAATGAACAGAAACTTTTCCAAAGAAGAAATCCGAATGGCTGAGAGGCACATGAGACAATGTTCAACATCACTAATTATCAGGGAGATGCAGATCAAAACAACAATGAGATATCATCTCACACCACAGAGACTGGCCCATATCCCAAAAAACAAAAGCAACTGGTGTTGGCGTGGATGTGGGGAGAAAGGGACTCTCCTTCACTGCTGGTGGGAATGCCGACTGGTTCAGCCCTTTTGGAAAACAATATGGACGATTCTCAAAAAGTTAGAAATTGAGCTCCCATTTGACCCAGCAATACCACTCCTGGGAATATATCCCAGAGAGGCAAAAAGGTATAGTAGAGATGACATCTGCATTTCCATGTTCATTGCCGCTCTGTTTACAATAGCCACAATATGTTAAAAACCAGAGTGCCCGAAAACAGATGATTTGCTAAAGAAACTCTGGTATATTTACACAACGGAACACTACGTAGCTGTCAGAAAACATGAAGTCATGAAATTTTCATATAAGAGGATCAACATGGAAAGTATCATGCTGAGTGAAATGAGTCAGAAAGAGACAGACATAGAAAGATCACACTCATATGTGGAATATAAAGTAGCTGGAGGTACAAGCTTACAATGTTGCAATTCCTGGCAGACATTTCTCTGGACTTAGTTACTAAAATACAGAAATCCAAAACTATGCTGCTGCTAGTGTGGCCTCCTGACCTCATATCTCTTCATTCTCAGCAATGGAAAACAAATTACCAAATGCTTTCTTTTCAGCAGATCGACTTTACGGGGGAGAAACTCCAAATCAATAATAGTGAATTTTTTTGTTTAAATATTGAATGTAATCAAAGTAAATTGAAAGTAAAATGAAATTTACCAGTTACACATGCGGGGTGGGTGGCTGGGGAAGTGGGGGGAAGGGGGGAGGTATATCGTGATTCTTGGTGGTGGAATATGTGCACTGGTGAAGGGATGGGTGTTTGAGCATTGTATAACTGAGACTTTAACCTGAAAGCTTTGTAACTTTCCACATGGTGAATCAATAAAAGAATTTAAAAAAAAGAAATATGAAAAAGTCAATAAGAAAACGTCAATAAGAAAAAGTGAAAAGGGAGTTTTCCCATATGCTTCTTAGTGCTCCCCATGCATACACTAGAGATAATAGAAAATGTAGTTAAAAAAAAGTAGTTTTTAAGTATGCAATTTGTGTCATCAAAAATAGAAAGAATGAGTAGAAAGTTAAAATGTTATCAGCTTCCTTAGGATGGGGGAGCTGCACCCAGCAAGGCTCTGGGGTTACTTCTGAGTCTGCACTCAGGAATTACTCCTGGCCATGCTTGGGGAACCATATGAAGTGTGGGAGATTAAATCTGGGGTGGCCTTAGAGGGAAGGTGGGAAAGGGGGGGGTATACCCGGGATATTGGTGGTGGTGAATGTGCACTGGTGGAGGGATGGGTGTTTGATCATTGTGAGACTGTAACCTAAACATGAAAGCTTGTAACTATCTCACGGTGATTCAATAAAATTTTTTAAAAATTAAAAAATTTTAAAAAGAAGTCCAAAAAAAATCTGGGGTGGCCTTCTGGCCTTGTGCAAGGCAAATGCCCTCCCCACTGTATTATCTCTCCTACCCCACAACTTCTTCTAGATTACTTATTACTTTAAAAGTATTAATGGCTGCAGTGATCACCAGAGAAAATATCTATAAAATTCTCACTAAGTGAAGTTATAAAGAAATCAAAATGTACAAAAATCTGCAAACAAAAGATAGCAATAAGAGAGGGAAAGAGACCAAAAGCTACAAAACATAAAAATATATGGTCATATTCCACCATTATTAGAAATTGCTCTAAAGTGAGTGGATTAAATTCCCTAATTAAAAGGTATATATTGACATGCCTGGATCCTCACAGATGGGCCTGGTTTCTGGCTGAGGTCTCTGGAATCTCCTTGGAGTGGTGGGGGGGTTGACCAAACCCATGCCCTGTCGAAAGCCCAGAGCTCACCTCCTCAGGCACACAAAGAGCACAGATCAAGACTAAGCTCCATTGGGAGCTGGAGTGATAGCACAGCGGGCAGGGCATTTGCCATACACGCAGCCAACCTGAGTTCAATTCCCAGCATCCCATATGGTCCTCTGATCACCGCCAGGAGTGATTCCTGAGTGCAGAGCCAGGAGTGACCCCTGTGCATGTCCGGGTGTGACCCAAAAAGAAAAAAAAATACTAAGCTCTATCTCCACGACAAACCTCTGAGAGACACATTTCTGAATCATCCCAGTTTCACAGCTCCTGGAGTACCATCTCCAACGCTCACAGAACTGACAGGTCAATAGGAGCACAACTCATTCGATGGGAATGTTTCAGAGAAGCCCACTGAGCTCAGTGAACAAAAACAATAACACACAGACTCAACTAGCACCTAATTACTCAGTAAATCTTTAGATAGTGACTTTCATAACACCCCTGTGAGATCTATGTTGTAACAAAACAATAGAAAGTTCATTATTTTGTGCGTGCTAAGGGGGCAGGCTTGTGAGGTGGGTGGGAATCGGAGGATATTGGTGGAGTGAAGATTACACCAGAGATTGGTGTTGGGTCATTGAACATCTGAAACAAATGTATTACGAGCAACTTCATAGATCATGGTGTTTAAATGAGTTTCCAAACATACAAAGACATTTATTGACCAAAAGAGGTTTTATTATAAAAATCCAACTCTATACACCCCATAAAGACTCATGAATAATAAGCACCAAATGAATGGGCAGCAAAGTTTATGAAGCTACTGTTAAGATTCCTAGGGAAATACATTTATGGCAGCACAATAGTGGTGGAACATTTTAATTCACCACTCTCATCATTGGACAGACCAACCAGACAAAACGTTGATAAAGAAACAAAAGTACTAGATAAGTAACTTTAAGAACAGGGTGTAATTGACATATTCAGAACTTTACACCCACTAAAAAACTGAATACATATATTTCTCCACTCCACATAAGACTATAATCAATGATTATCAACCATTACCAACTATCTATCTTCTCCAACATAGAGTACATGTGGAAAAATTATTTGAACATCCATAAAAATCATAAAAATAGAAGTCATAAAAATATCTTCTCAGACCAGAAAACCATAAAAGCAGAAATCAACCATATAAAGAAAGTGTCTAGGCCAGAGAGATAGTACAAAAGGTAGAGAGATTGCCTTGCACATGGCCAACCCAGATTTGATCCCAGAGGGTCCCATAAGCCCTGCCAGCAGGGCTTAAAGCTTATATTTTTAGGAATAGATTTATATGCCCTACATATTATATGAAATGGAGAGTCCATTGTGGATTTACTCCAAAATGGCAATCAGGGATGAGTCCGGCCAGCAAGAGTTCCAAATTGGAATTGAACCTGTAAAGTCACTGATATTCTGTATCTTGTGTTTCCTCCTGAACTTCTAACTTTTATAGTGCAGAGGCATTAGGAAGATCATGCAGTGCATATCTGACCAAGTATCTCCTGGCATTGTAAGGACCTAGAGGAAAGTGATCTCCAATGGGCCATTAGTAGTGGAGGAAAGGGTGCCATAGAATATGGAATATATAAAGGCAAAAATAATCTGAAGAAACTACTCTAATGCAATGATAGTCAACTCAAAAAAATAACCAAGAGCCGGGGCTGGAGTGATAGCACAGCGGGTAGGGCGTTTGCCTTGCACCGGCCGGCCCAGGTTCGAATCCCAACATCCCATATGGTCCCCTGAGCACCGCCAGGGGTAATTCCTGAGTGCAGAGCCAGGAGTAAGCCCTGTGCATCGCCAGGTGTGACCCAAAAATCAAAAATAATAAAATAAAATAAAATAACCAGAGGGGCTAAAGCGATAGCACACAGGGTAGAGTGTTTGCATTGCACGTGGCCAACCCAGGTTCCATTCCCAGCATCCCATATGGTCCCCTAAGCAATGCCAGGGGTAATTCCTGAGTGTAGAGCCAGGAGTAACCCCTGTGCACTGCCAGGTGTGACCATAAAATAAAATAAAATAACCAGAGGGGCTGGAGCGATAGCACAGAGGGTAGAGTGTTTGCCTTGCACGTGGCTGACCCAGGTTCCATTCTCAGCATCCCATATGGTCCCCTGAGCACCTGAGCACCGCCAGCGGTAATTCCTGAGTGCAGAGCCAGGAGTGACCCCTGTGCATCGCGGAGTGTGACCCAAAAAGCAAAAAAAAAAAAAATAGCCAAGAAACTTGTTTTGTTTTCTTTTGGAGTCAGACCTGGTGTGCTCAGGTGTGAGAGTACACCTGACTCTGTGCTCAGATTACTCCTGATTCTATTCTCAGGGATCATTCTGGGTCAACCATATGCATGACAAATGCCCTACCCACTGAAAACTGCTCCTGCCTGAGCCTGAAACATTTAAAATTTGGTCCACCAGTGGAACCACACAATTTGATAATTTAGGTTAAATATTAAAATTATGATGCCAAGCTTATCTCACATTGAGTACATAAAAAATAGCATTATCTAGGTTTTACATAGATGAATGCAAGGTTCCGTCTCAGTGGAAAACCAGTAGGATCGTTCTGTTGTACAAGAAGGGAGACATCCACGACATCGGCAACTATCGCCCAGTCTGCCTGCTGTCCGTAGTCTACAAGTTGTTCTCTCGTGTCATCCTGAATAGAATAGGCAGAACACTAGACAAAGGACAACCATGCGAGCAAGCCGGGTTCCGAAGGGGATTCAGCATGATAGACCATATCCACAGAGTGACCAAACTCATTGTAGTTTCTCGAGAGTTCAAGATGCCGCTCTGTCTAACGTTCATCGACTTAAAGAAGGCCTTCGATTCTGTTGAGACTGAAGCAGTCGTCGAAGCCCTAGGCAAACAGGGCGTTCAAACTCAGTATATCAAAATCCTCCGCAAGCTGTATTGTGGATTTACCACCAGGATCTCACCATTCTACAAGGAAGTGATCATTGATGTAAAGAGAGGGGTGCGGCAGGGTGATACCATTTCACCAAAACTCTTCGGTGCCACCCTTGAACGACTGGAATGGGAAGGAATGGGAGTGAAGATAGACAGTCGGCAATTACACCACCTCCGCTTCGCTGATGTCATCGTTCTCATAACGCCAAACATTAGCCAAGCGGCGCAAGAGCTGGCCAACTTCGACCACGAGTGTGGAAAGGTCGGATTGCAGCTGAATCTCAACAAGACAATGCTCATGAAAAGCAAACTAGTGCCTGAAGCTCCATTTGCTCTCAATGGAACAAACATCTCTGAATGCAGCAGCTATGTGTACCTGGGTCGGGAAATCAACATGAGGAATGACTTGGCGCCAGAACTGTGCAGGAGCAAGAGAGCAGCGTGGAAGGCCTTCAAGAGCGTTGAAGAAGTGATTAAGAGGACGAAGAACCTCTGACTCTGGGCAGATCTTTTTGATTCCACTGTTCTTCCTGCACTAACATACGCCTCAGAGACCTGGGCCCTACGCAAAGAGGATGAGAATGCTATTTGGGTATCCCAAAGAGGAATCGAAAGAGCTATGCTAGGAGTATCACATCTCACTCAAGTGAGAGAAGGAATCCGGAGTTCTGACCTCCGTTGATGGTCAAGAATCAGGGACGCTGTCTCATTTGCCAAGGCATCAAAAATCAGATGGGCCGGTCATGTAATGCAATTCAGAGATAACCGCTGGACTAAAGCTGTTACTGACTAGATTCCACGGGACGTCAGAAGACCACGTGGCCGCCCACCAACTAGATGGTCAGATTTCTTCGTCAAATCCCTGAATGAACGGTTTGAGCCTTTTTCTGTTCCTAGAGCAAGCAGATATCATTTGGCTGCACTAGCACAAGACACGGACAACTGGCGACATTACTGGCACCCACTCGAGCAAATCGAAGATCAACGGGACGACAAGTGATACAAGAAGTGAAAGAATATAGAAGATTATGCTTATAAAATTCTAATATTACACTCAAAAATCTAATAGAGATATCTACCTGAAAATTGATATATGAAAACACTAAGAGTTATCTGTACTTTCAAACTGTTGCTGTTTTATTTAACCATCAAATTTACTCTTAAAATCTAGGTGAAGCCTATATAAATGGTATTGCTGATCCAAAATTACTTATTTTATTTCCAAATTTAGTTCGTATTTCTTTTATATTCCATACTTAGTAAAGTCCATTTGAAGAAAAATGAAAAAAAACAGGTTTTTTAAAAGTAACCATTTCAACTATGTCTAACTTCATTGGTGCACATTAAAATTTAAATGCTATTCTAAAATGTACATGTGACTATAAACTTGGAAATGAAAATTAAATTTTGCCTCATCGTTATGGTTCATATACTTTTCAAAATAAAATTGTAAAAGACATCCAGTGAGATCTATCTTTACTTTCTTGTGAAATATGTTATAGATGAATTTCCAGTAACATATACAGAACAGTCTATTTGTGTAAAAGTTTAAGATTAGATCTAAAAAAGCACCATTGTCAGGACATTGAATTTCATACTTGATGGACTGGTAAAGTGGCCTCCAGGGGTCTATTTACATGAGGGCTAGAGGAATGGTCTGGAAAAAAACTTTTATCAGCAAAGAATCAAAGCACATATGTTTTATTTAAGAACTGTGTCTCAGGCCAGAGCGATAGTTCAGTAGGCTGGGCATCTGCCTTGCATGGGGCTGACCTGGGTTCGATCCCCAGCATACCATATGGTCCCCTGAGCATCGCCAGGAGTAATTCCTGATGCAGAGCCAGGAGAAAACCCTGAGCATTGCCAGGTGTGACCAAAAACCAAAAAATAAATAAATAAGAACTGTGTCTCAAAATTAGAATTGAAAGATCCCTTTTGGTAAAGCACGTGCAAAGATCCTCTTTGGAACCCATCACCGTTCTCATCACTAGAGTTTAGAAAATTCCATAGTTAGATAATGTTTATAATTTTGGAATAAGGAGCCTGATGAGCCAGAAATTCTTGAGATTCTCTGGATTCCTCTTGGTGTCATCCACCAAATGCCTGACCTTAATCATCAATACAGGCCAGAAAGCCTTAGTAGAAGTCTACTCAGTCTTAGAAATGTCTAGCTATCTATATCTGGTATAATGCTATGTGTGACTAATACACAAATAGACTGTTCTGTATATGTTACTGGAAATTTATCTATAACATATTTCAGTCAAAGTCCATATCTGATTACCTGGAATGGACTGCGTAGCATAAACTACCGGGACATTCAAGGAATAATTTTGATGACTTTCTGTAGGCTAACTGGTAACCTTGTAAGAGCAAAGTTTTGAACCATATGGTCCAGTACTTAGGGGTTACTCCTGGCTCTGCATTCAGGAATTACTCCTGTTGGTTTGGGAGACCACATGGGATTCCAAGGATTGAACCCAGGTGGGCAGCATACGAGGCAAACACCCTACCTCTGTACTACCGCTCTAACCCTCTTTATCTAATTCTAACCCTGACTTCTTTTCTCCCAAAGAGATGGGGGGAAAGTGATAGTCTGTAAAAGTCATAATCTGGGCACAAATCTCACTAAAAGACTGATTCACTCATAAAACAGCATAATGCTTCTCTCCCCTACCTTAAACCACCACATCAAGTAGGTCTTTGGTATAATGAGAAATTACAAAGGAACAAGCTAAAATATTCAGTTTGACAAAGGAGGATTTAGGGAAGTCCAAAAATATTAAGAGATACAGAACCATTAGAAATTTGAAGCCTCTGACAATACAATTGTATCAAATATTAAAATGCAGACCAAGCCACTCATAAAATGTTGATTTTGTTCACTTATTAAAAACTGATACATCATGTATGATGTTCATTAAAATGCTAAAAAGGCATGCTACATGTAAGAATACAGTTTGCAGAGACCAAATCAGCATGCAAACCATACCTCAATATGACACTAATTTTTAAAATAATATTTTTACATTTGCAATTATCAGTTATGTCTGCTTCCCTTTGGGACTCTTGCTATTGGTTGTGCTTTCTGTTTGGAAAATTTCACTAGCGGTTTTCGGCCCGGGCGCCCATGCCCCTGCAGAGCCGGTGGATGTGGAACAAGCGGGAACCAGAGACAGCTTTAGGAATTGGGGTTCCAGCAAGTGCCTGCACCCATGTATGGAGACTGTGAATTAAGCCTTTGCCCCACGCCGGCTAACGGAGGAAAGAACCTTCCTTCTTGGTCTCTCTCCCCTCCGGGAGAAGGCGTGGAGTCCGACATTTTGTGGGTCCGTTGAGAAGGTACGAACTTGGTGGCGAGGAAAAAAAAAAAAAAAATGTGTGCTTTGAACTTGAAACAGCCGCAGGATACAGAGCCAGCCCTAGTCGGGCCCGTGCTCGGCTCCGGCCGGCCGGGTTTTCGGCCCGGGCGCCCATGCCCCTGCAGAGCCGGTGGATGTGGAACAAGCGGGAACCAGAGACAGCTTTAGGAATTGGGGTTCCAGCAAGTGCCTGCACCCATGTATGGAGACTGTGAATTAAGCCTTTGCCCCACGCCGGCTAACGGAGGAAATATGTAATTTCTGGCAGAATTTTCCCAGGACTTTATACAGAAATCCAAAACCGCGCGGACGCGGCAGCGTCCGCGCGACTTAACATTTATAATTGTCATCAATGTGAAAGGGTTCCATTTGAACAGGTCAGACTTGGGGGGGAAACTCCAAATAATAACAGTAAGTTTTTGTTGAAATATTGAAGGTTCTTAATGTAACAGCCACCTCTGGACTATGAGCTAAGCAAAAGCCCCACGCTGGCCAACGTGGCGTGGAGTACACCATACTATGAGGCGCAGGAAGGGGGATGAGGGGGAAAAATTAAAAAAAAAAAAATGGAAAAGGAAAAAGAGAAAAAAAAAGAGAGAGAGAGAGTTATGTCAACTATAGTGAGTTTTGTGTTGAATTATGGAATGTAATCAAGGTAAAGAAAAAATGAAGTGAAATTCATTAGTTATACAGTAGGGGGTAGGGGGTGGGGGCGGGGGGTAAACTGGGGTTTCTGGTGGTGGAATTTGGGCACTGGTGAAGGGATGGGTGTTTGAATATTGTATAACTGACATATAAACCTGAGAACTTTGTAACTTTCCACATGGTGATTTAATAAAAATTTAAAAAAAAAAAAAAAAAGAAAATTTCACTAGCCTTGTACCTACTTAGCTTCTCCCTCTTGTGGCTGAAATTTTAAGCTCCTATGTCATCTCTAGATCTTACAAAGTAGAAGACCAATTGCTCAAAGCCTCTGGTTTTTCTTCTGAATATGGCTCTACACTGAGTTTGTGGTTTCTCTATTACCCCCAAACCTTGGCCTGATTTCTGTGCATTCCTTCAGTCTATGCAAACTTTCTCTGCCACGGCCTACACTGGTGTGCACAAGAAGCTGGGAGCAGTGTGAAGAGATGTCGGTTTGGCACTTGGGATGTTGTGTGTCTACACACATGGGGGAAATCCTCAGAAGTTTTCTCAGTGCCCAGGGACAAGCTCCCTGCCAGACTCCAGAGTATTGTCAGCAATAACTTTATCTTTTCTTTTTTTTTTTTTTGCTTTTCAGGTCACACCCTGTGATGCCCAAGGGTTAACTCCTGGCTCTGCATTCAGAAATAACTCCTGGCAGTGCTAGGGGGACCATGTGGGATGCTGGGAATCAAACCCAGGTCAGCCTCTTGCAAGGCAAACACCCTACCTGCTGTGCTATCGCTCCAGCCCCAAGAACTTTATCTTTTTAAGGCCCACAGATACTCTTCTCTCTCTTTCTCAGCCCTTTCACTCCTCCCAAAATCAAGGATCTTGCATTATAATACTCTAAGTTCTGATGGAGAGAAATGGATTTCTTTCCTAGCTTACAATTTTCTGAAGTCATTTTTGAATGTGAATGATTAATACACATGTAAAAATGGTATGCCAGGATTCAAATAGAAAATGTGTTGCATTACTTTTGCTACTGAAGTGTTTTCCATGCTATGTTTCCTCCTCTTCAGTTTCTCAGAAGAGTTTGAGAAGGATTGAGATTCATTCTTATTTAAATGTGCTTGAAGTTATCTGGTACCACATTTTTTTCTATATCAGGAAGTTTTTAATTCTTGACTCAAAATTTTTGTTCACTATTGGTTTATTTAGACCTTATATTTTTGTTTACTTAACTTTAATGGTGTTTAAGAAATTCTCCCATTTCTTTTAGGCTATCATTGGCATGTAATTTTTTTAATTTATATGGTACATATTATATATAAATCTATATATATACACTACATATTATATATGCATATATAATTACTATATATAATAAATACTATATATAAATACTACATCACTGTATCACTGTCATCCTGTTGTTCATCGATTTGCTTGAGCGGGAACCAGTAATTTCCTAGCCCTGAAATTTTAGCAGCCTCTCTTTACTCACCCTTCCCAACCGTGTCGCATTGGAGGCTCTTTCAGGGTCAGGGGAATGAGACCCATCATTGTTACTGTTTCTGGCATATCGAATACGCCACAGAGAGCTTGCCAGGCTCTGCCGTGCGGGCAGGATACTCTCAGTAGCTTGCCAAGTTCTCTGAGAGGGAGAACTAGACAATTAGAGATCGCATGGCCTCGAATGTGGCCACGTGCTTCCGGGAGCTTTGTTTTATAGTCTCTGGATCTTGACCATTAATGGGATTACATGGCTGCCCAGGGCAGTTTGTGGGTGTGACTACCTAGCTACTGGGAGATGGGGGATCTCAGTGGAGGAGGCCCAGTTCTGATCTGAGCAGGCTTGGTGATCTCAGTCCCGGGTCCCGCACACCTGGGTTCCTCTGCAGTTCCTTCATGTGTGAGGCTCATCCGAACATGTGGAGAGTGGCCTTGAGTGCTGTAACTGGGTTCAGGAGCAGAGCCCCAGCAGCCGAAGACATCCAGATAATATATATAAATATTTTTTATTATTTCTAATTTTGAATCTTTTTTTCTTTGCATGGGTATCTTTGGGGACACATCTAGCAGTGCTCAGGGATTTCTACTGGCTCTGTGCTTAGTCATCACCACCTAAGGAATCATGCAGTGCTGAGAATGGAACCACAGTCAGCTGCATATAAATCAAGAAACTTAGTCTTTATACTGTGTCTCGGGATCAAATGTTTTTGGAGGAACACATCCAGTGGTGCTCAGGACTACTGCCAACATTATGCTAATGGTTATTCACAGTGGTGCTCGGAGCACAATGTGGTGACTGGAACTAAACCCGGGCTTCCAGAAAACTTTGTTTTCACTCAACCCATTTAGTCATCTTTCCACCCCTTTTCCCTTAGTCATTTCTATTTCTTAAAGGTTCTTATTGTTATCTTTTCTTGGTTTTTGGATTCATTTATTTTTGTTAACTGTGCTATTGCCTTCTAATTTGGTGGTCAATTTCTTTCACTTGTTTTTTAAGTTGTAAAACTAAGGTGTTTATTCTTTGAAATATTTTTAATTTTTTTAGACTTGTGTTACTATTTGTCTGGAAAGTTAAGTTTTGACACATTGTATTTCTGCTTTTACTTGAGGATTTTTTTCTTTTACAGTTTGATTAATTCTTTGATATACATGTTTGAAAGTATGATTTTCAACAGATTTGTAGATTTTCAAACTTTTTTGTGTTAATTTCTGCCTTCATACAATTATAGCCATAAAAATAGCTATTTAATCTTCTAAAAATGTTAATATGTGTTTATGTCCTGTTATATGATCTACCCTGGAGTATATTGGGTATAATGGAAAAGAATGTATCTTCACTTTACATTAGATAAATTATTTGATGTGTTTGTCAAATCCACATTTTTCAAGATCCTGCCTAAAAGCATGAGTTCCTTATTGATTTTCTATCAGGGTGAGCTAACTACTGCTGACTGAGAAAAATGTGAGCTGCTTAATAAGTTAAGTGCATACATATTTGTAATTGTTATAACTTCATCAATATTTAATCATCTATTTTTTTCTTTTGGCTTGTTTTATGTTATATGATTCAAACATAGCAGCTATCCCAATTTTTTTAATTACCATGAAATATACATTACAAAGTTGCTCATGATTGAGTCTCAGTCATACAATATTCCGACACCCATCCTTTCACCAGGGCACATTCCCTACACCGATGTCCCCAAATTCCCTCCCATGCACTCTGCCTCCACAACAGCAGACACTTTTCTTCTCTGAGACTTTCACCACAGTCCCTCCTCGTTTTACTATTAGAGTCCTGACTTATTTGAAATTTTCCCAAATCCAGCATATATATTCTCTCATTTGACCTAAATTGGAATCCTAATTTTTTTTAGGGGTGGGCGGCCCACTTACAGTGCTTAGAGAGCTAAGGTGTCACTGCCAGCGTTACTCAACCCAGTCCAGCAGACCTGAGGATTCCCAGCAACGGCTATGTGATGCAGTGCTTCTCAGGCTGTGGAAAGAAGAGGCACACAGTTCAAGCCACCATGCCGACCCTGCAGTGCTCAGGGGCCCATGTGGTTCTGGGGATTGAACTCAAGGACTTGTGCCTAGACTCCAGTCTTAATAACTATCTCCCTGCCCCCCTCATAGATGCCTCCCCAGCAGCACAGGGTTCAGGCCACTGCTGGCAATACTAACCCAGTTGGAGACATCCAGTAGTTTACTGCTCGCACTCAGGGCTGCTGTGCTGCTGCTGGGGCCTTGCCATGACAGGAGTCATCAGGACCACTGGCACATCTGAGGTGATGAGGGGGTCATGGGCTACATCCAATTTAGTCATGAGGTTAGGAGACATGTGGGACCAGGAATTGAATTTCAGACCAACTCACACTTGCAAAGCATGAACTCCATTCCGTTGAGGAAATTCTAATGTATTCTGCAAAAGAGCCATATGGATACCCTAAATGATCAGACAAATTAAACATTGGCACAGCTTGTCCTGTATTTTCCTTTGAAGAATAAGATCCCTAAGGCAAATAAATAGAGCTAGGCTGATTCCTCAAGATCTAGGTGACTCTTCAAGTTTGTCCAGTTTTGTTACTGCAAGTTTGCAAGCAATTTTCACTTGCTCACTCATCTTGAGAAGCCTCCAGGCTGTCCTGTTTGGAAAGGCAATGCCATGCAGGCTACTGCAGTTTTCCTTGGTGGCCATGGAGTTGGGGTGTGGGGGACCAGGACTGAGATTTCCAGGATCTGGGCAGAGGTGTCGGGTACACCCTGGAAAGGACTGAGGGCAAGAGCCTCTGGGACAGTGTGGGCCTTCACCTTGCGTTCACAAATTGTGATGGAGACAAGGCTCAGATCTGGGCTTAATGTTCAAAAGAAAATAGAACTTAAATCAAAATTAGACTTAAAATCTGCCACTGAAAAAGTCAGTCGCTATTAAAGAAAACATTTTGAAATAAAGACTTGTATTAAGAAAGGAAATGCCTTGATATTATTTAAGAACTTAACTACACATGGAAATAAACCTAGTGGCTTTAGAGGAAGGAACAACTGATGAGTCATTCTAAGAAAACTTTGCCTGATTCTCTGCTGCTAAACCCAAGTGTGTTGTCCCCCTTTGCTTTCTTATTAAAGAAGAGAAAAATACACAGCTACATTGACAGTTCCCAGGAACTGGCTTCTGCAGACCTCGCTTCGTTACCTTGGTGAAGTTCTTATACATCTGTTCATGCACGGTCCTGCAGGATGAGACCTGGACAGGGCCCTCTGCATTCTCATTTTCATGCTGGAAGCAGACAAAAGTAGTTTTCTAAGTTCCTTAAAATGACCAATTTAGTTGGTGAAATACTAAAATCGAAAAGGATGCCTTTCCTTTTCTCTGCCCTAAGAAGGAAACTTCGTTAAGTTGATATTTAAATAAGTGTATATTGCTGAGGACAAACTTTAAAGGCAAATTAGATGATTCACAGATAATTGGCAAGTCTGTTAAGCTCATAGCATGAGCCATCTGTGCAGAGGAGAGTAAAATTAATCATCTGAACACTCTCCCCTATCATGCCTGGTGTTTTTAGCTATTAAATTGCCACTTTGGCTTTGGCAATTTATCAAATAAAAAAGTAGGGTTGTTAAAAGTAACTTTGGTAGAGAAAAATTGGTTTCACTTGCCAAATCTAAATTTCTTTCCCAGTATACATTTTAAATTATATTTTAAATTTATATTTCTAATTATGTTATACTCTATTTTTTCCCAGTAGAATCAGGACCCGAGTTTAAACAGAAGACAGTATGGTAATTGTGGAATTTTGGCTACTTGGTTTGGGTGGGGGAGAGCAAGCCCATCTCCTGCCTTTGAGTTGTACCTTCGTGGGGCCTGGGGGGTGGTGTCCCATAACCTGCAGCAATTAAAGCAGAAGTGGGGGACTGTGAACAGCAGCAGTGGGGACGTCCCAGATGGGGGCTCATCATCTCAGTTGCCTGGCACAGCAACTCCCCACCACCCAGAGATTTTATCACCGTGGCCAGAACAAATAATGGTGGCAACTGGCACATGTAATATCAAACTGAATATTCATTCTCACTCTAAGTTGTAAAGGGAGATAGCTAATATATGAGTTGAGGTCTTTGCAGGCACAGCGGGAGGAAGGAGTGCTGGTCCTTGGTCTGTACTAAAAGGAGCCTCAGTTTCCCCCTTGCCACTGTCCCTTGTGGCTGCATTTTAGCTGAATTAAATCTACATTTTAGATATTCCTGAAAATTCCTGGGCTTCTCTGAGACTGGGTCATTTGCATTTTCCCAAGACCATAAATTCTGCCCCAGAAAGAGATATAGACAATACCCAAGGATATAATAGAATAAATAACTTAAATGAACCTAAGACCCATCTGATAGGCCCTTGAGTGAGCAAAACATTTCTGGGAAACAAATGAGAATCCTCTGACACTTTAATAAGTAGCACAAAGACCAAGTTTTCCTATAAAAAATTTTAAAAAATTAAAAAACACAAAAAGAGCTAGACTCAATCTTATACTAAGTTCTTCTTCCCCTTTCTCCCTACTTAACTTTCCAATAAACTTGTCTATTTCCTAACCAAGAATCTGATAACCTGTATCAATCAATATTTTCATTCTTGAAAATATTGAAGAACCTGGGATGAAGGCTGTGACCCGCTGTCACCGCTCCCGCATCAGTACCAAGCGCCCTCCCAGCTCAGGCGTCGGCAAAGGATGCTGCAAGTTCAACTTCAGCGTTTTGCTCACCCCACAGGGGCGAGGCCGCGGGAAAAGAAAGGCAAGGAACGCCTCTCTCGCGTTCCTCCGCCCCCCGAAGGGGGAAGGCGTCGGCGGCTGGGGATTCGCCCACAATAAACGCGTTTCTCTTGGCAACGCAGCGCCCCGCAGTGAACCCGCATCTCCGCGGCGCGAGGCTCAGCGGCGGATGGAGGTCTCGGCCGTGATCGCCGTGGCAGTTACCCTCTTCTTCCTGCTCATCTTCCTCGTCCTCGTTTTCGCCTGCCTGGGTTCTGGGGGCCAGCACCAGTCTCTGACCCAGAACTGTTAACGGGAAACAGAACTCTGCCACCCCCAGCCTGTTTCCCCATGGAGTTTTGCGCCACAAACGAAGGACAGAGCCACATTCTGTGGATGCCAGAGCCCGTGCCTGCGTGCCAGACACCCACATCCCTAACGCAGAGGTGCCGGGCCCAGATGTTAGGAGACAGCTGCGCCCGGGATGCGGAAGCCGCTGGAAGGCCGGGTGCGCACCCACCCCAAAGAAGAATCCCTGTGTGTTAAAAGGGAAGTCGACAGGATTGAGTTAGAATGCCTACCAAGGCATATTTTCCAGAATGGCCTCGGTTAAAATGACTATAAAGGCTTATATTTCACAGAAAGACATTGATGACATTTGAAGCGAGTTTTCTTTCCACGTCTCCAATGCACACACTGGAGAAGAAAACGTCGTGGCAGGCAGAGGATGGATTTCTCTATTTATTCCCCGTCCCCCGCCCCCACCCCGCCCATGGAGGGTGTGTAAAGGGTGTGTAAAGGCCCTGGTGACGTTCAAGAGGGCAGAGCTGTGCTTCTGGCCATGTGATAGGAATAGGCTCTATCCCTTTGTTCCGTCTTTGGTATTTGTATGTATTTTAAGATTAGCCCATCTGAAATTGCGGTAAAGATGATAATCGAGGTTTATTATGGGGATGTAAATCTGATAGCAAGGTCCTCTATTCAATGTTAATGTCCAATAGAAAAAAATACCAACGTGTAGTAGAAAAGAGAAATAGTTATTAATACTTACTATATAAACTAGATTGCATTCGGCCTATATTTAAATTTTCATATTCTTGATCTTGCTGCAGTGGCTTAGGTAACAGCTATATTGTCTGCTTCACACCACTTTATCCTGCTTGTTTCTGTATCATTCTATGTATTTAAAACAACAACAACAAAAAAACTTTTGTGAGCTTTTTTAAGAACTAGGATAATCTTAACCTTAGGCTGCAGGTTTTCCTTTATCTATTCCGCAGTTTTTCCTGTTAACATGTCAATGTGATCTATTTGTCACAATTAATGAACCAATACTGATATACTATTGTTAATTAAATTCCATGCTTCATTTAAATATCACTGATTTAAAAAAATTTTTTTTCCTGTTTTTAGAGCTCATCCAGTTTTCACATGACTAGTTCTCACATGCACTTAGGCAAACTTTCTCAGACTTTCCTTGATTTTGATGACCTTGAGATTATGAGGATTTGTTTTTAATTTAGGCATAATTTATATGTACTGAAATGCAGAGATCTCTAGATATCATTTTTTGAGTTTTGACAATTACATATGACACACTTTGATACAGAAAACATAAAATCCGAGAGACAACAAAGGAATGAGACACGTGGGGCCTCATGGGGTGGGCTGGAGCCGGCCCTCGTCCTCCCCAGCCCCAACGAGGCTCTGAGTCCCCGTTCACCAACAGCCCCTCCAGCTACTGATTAAGCTGTTAACCTCCATGATCCTAGAGACGCAAACCAGCGGCTTTTGGCAGAAATGCGTCCAGACTTTGCATTAAGTTACCAGCGGCAGGCCACCCCAGGTGGAAAAAAGTGTAGACCCTCCGCCTATTCCCCTGGCAGCTCGGTGGCTGCCATCTTGCAGAGGCCACTGGACAGTCAGGTATGGGCCAGCAGTAACAAGACGAGAGGGGCCTCACGGGATGGGGGTGGAGCCGGCCCTTGTCCTCCCCTGCCTTAATGAGACCCCAAGTCACAGCCCATGAACGGCACCTCCAGCTACTGATTAAGCTGATTAATAGCCATATAGCCATGATTCCAGGGACGCACTAACGAATCTCAGAACCCAGCAGCTTTCGGCAGATATCCCTCCAGATTTCACTATCACTGTATCACTGTCATCCCGTTGTTCATCAATTTCCTTGAGTGGGCACCAGTAACATCTCCATTCGTCCCTGCACATGCTAGTGTAGCCCGATGGCATATTGGAGCCTCCTTCAGGATCAGGGGAGTGAGGACCATTGTTGCTACTATTTTTGGCATATCAAGTATGCTATGGGTAGCTTGCCAGGCTCTGCCGTGCGGGTGGGATACTCTTGGTAGCTTGCCGGGCCCTCCAAAAGGGACGGAGGCGTTGGGGGAAGCCTCTAATCTTCTTTATAGGTGTTCCCAGTCTACCAAATGTAAGCTTTTGATTGATTGGCATGTTGTAATGAACTGCTCACTGACAAACATGCACCTGCCTGCGTCTCTGGGCAGCACCTGGGACATCTGCGGCCTCAAGTGGATCTTCTTGAGGTTGATGGAGTGTGCCCAGATGTTGTTGAGCAGCTCTGGACCCTATTGCGGAGGGTCTATGCCAGGTCGAACACGTGCTGAGTCCCAGGTCACCCAGTAATGGCTGACAGCACCCCACAGTGGATGAGCCACTGTATGCACAGCTATCATGGCTCTATGTCTGATGGTGCTGTGACTCGGCCTGGCCAGGGCAGGTTGCAACACTGCAGCCATCACGGTTTCTCTGTGCCCCGATGCCATTCTGTCCAAATCTTGCAAAACAGCCAGCGATGTCCTGATGTCCATCAGGGATCACCTGTAGAGTTCCATGCCTGGCGTGTTAAGCCACGCCTTGTCTAAGGTGAGATGGTGAGCCGGGTTCGGGAGAGTGCAAGGGGTTTGGACAGCGTCAGCGCCATCCTGCCTGCAATCCAATATGGTGTGGTAATTATAAAAAATGAGTAGGGAGTGTCTTATGATGTTTAGGAATATGTTCACTCATACGTGAAGGTCGGCCCGAGCATGTGGAAAGCGGCCTGGAGCGTGGAGGCCGTTGGATTGTGGAGGCCAACTGCCAGGGCTGAGTTTCTTGGAGCAGGGCGGGCTCCTCCAGATTTATTTATTAAAATTTCAGAATTCCAAAATCACTTGACAGCGGTCATGCAACATCATATGCTATTCACAATCAGCAATAGAAAACAAATTGTCTAGTGTTTCCTCTTCGGCAGGTCTGAGTGTTAGGGGAAAATCCCAAATAATAATGGTGGATCTGGTATCGAAATATTGAATGTAATCAAAGTAGAGAGAGAGTGATGTAGAAATCATCTGCCACACAAGTAAGGGGAGGGTGTAGGATGGGGTATGCTGGGGTTTTGGGTGGTAGAAAATGTGCACCAGTGAAAGGACTGGTGTTTCATCATTGTATGACTGAGACTTATACCCGAAAGCTTTGTAACTATTCTCATGGTGATTCAATAAATAAATTTATTTTTTAAAATATTTTAAAACCATAAAATCCAATATTTGAATCATAGTCACAAATATTGTAGGTGGATTTTTATGGTTTCTGCCAAGTGTATTCCCAATTTACCCCCCCAAAAAAATCACATTTTCACTTCTCAATATTTAATTTTTTGTTCCAAAAAATGATAAAGAGCTATTAACCTAGTAAAAATTAGATGATAATTTAGTGATATTTTGGACCCAAATTAGGTGAATGACTAGTGTATATTCTAGAATATTTTCTTCTCTATGGAGAGAATAGTCTAGGTATCCTCCTTAATAAACCAGAAAAGCTGGTGATGGGATACTACATGCCTAAAACTCAACTACAATCACTTTGTAAATCATGGTTCTTTAAGTGCATAAAAAAATTAGAGAAAAAAAAGGAAACAGGAAGCATCACTTGGGAAGTTTACTGAGATAATTTAGCAAAATTTAGAAGTTTATTTCTTAATATTGGAATGTGATAATGCTTGTGTTTAAGCACAGATCTTGGGGGAAATTACTTTTAAGTAAAAATTGTCAACAGAACTGATTCTCCTATGCAATATAACATTCCATATTTCCCTGATTTTGAGAATTTGACACATGGCAAGGATATATGTTGGGAACAAAGGACTAAAACAGATGGACTGAGGTGAAAGGCATAATGGGCATCAGAAAACAGAGCGCCGAAATACAGATGCTTTCCAGCATCCACTGTGGAAACCCACTGAGGCAGGGGCCAGGGGTTGTTTTGCCTTAGCTCTTTCTGCAAGAGGAAGCACCCACTAAAATAATCCCCTAAAGCCTGTCACATACTTCAAGCCCAAGGATATGTAAAGAATTTAGCCAAATTAGATTAGATTAGATTGACAATCTACTCTCCCCCACCCCCGCTCTTTTTTTTCAGTATGTCTTTGTTCTATGAAATAAATAATGACCGCAAAGGGCAATTAGGCCCTTGAACCCATGCTTTGCATTTCTGGTTTTTTGCTTTGGGAGGGCCACACCCCGCGGTACACGGGTTACTCTTGTCTCTGCATTCAGGAATTACTCCCAGGTGACAGTGCACTGGGTACAATAACGTAACCTGGGATCGATTTGGGTCAGTCACATGCAAAGCAAGCACCCTACTGGTTGTACTCTTGCTCAGACCCAGAACCTGTGCTTTTTATTCTCTTATTTCTGTCTTATTTTTTTAATCTTTATCCTTTGCAGCAACCCTGCCTCAACCCTGATCACCTGGAACCAGTTCCTGACAGCTGTGTCTCTAAGTGATATTAACAAGTGGTGGTGTCCAGCAATAAGGCGAAGGGAAGCAAAGGTCTTACAGCATTGTGTCCATTAATGCCAGAACCCAGAATTTGATTCAGACACGTTTCAAGCATCTGGAAAGCATTTCATTAATAAAACAATCTCCACTTCATTTCCGTAATCTCATGCTAACAAACTCAGTGATTTGTAAGGCTAGTGATACAGAGTTGGTGAATATCAGAGTTGTGAAAGTGGAAGTGCGTTTCCCCGGCCAGCTACTGTGAGCAATCCCATCTTTCACTGCCCCATCTTAAATTTTTCACATTCCTGCAAATTTCTGGGTTTTTTTAATAAATGGGAAGTTAACAATTCCCCCAAATCATAAATTCCACCCCAGACTTTAGCTCATCAAACTAAGAGACAATGGATAATGCCTAAAGTCCAAGGTCAAATAGAGAATCCAAAAGGCCCAGAGCTAGTAAGATCACCCCATGTAATCCTTGCATTTACTATAAACTTTCCTGTTACTTGACAAATAATGCAGAGACTCAGTTTTCAATTAATCCCCACTTCCAGACTGAGCCCTACTTAGATCTATACCAAGTTCCTTGCCAGCTCAGAAGTTTCTTTCCACACCCCCCACTTCTACTTTCCAAACTTTTCCAACTCTGGGTCTAAGCATCTTTACTATTAAATATTTTAATTCCTGAAAGTATTAAAGAACCTGCGATCAGTGAACCCACACGGAGATATAGGACCCAACATAAGACCACCATAGGACCCAACATGGAGACTGCTCCTACATTAGTATAAAAGTAAAATCTACAATCAGATTTCTTCTCACTGTCATAACTTCTGAGCACATTTCATTAACTGGACAGGTTAGAGGATATTTACTTTATAGACCCGTTAACCTCCCCATGTCAATGCCAGAGTATCATCGGCTTCTGATCCAGATCCATCCAGGCCCTCAATAAGAGTTTTATCCAGTGTTAAGGAATAAGGCCAATGTAGGGCAATGGCAATGTGAGCTAATATTATATAACAAGGATTCACTTGCAACACCTGCACTTTAGAGGTTAAATTCCTCAATTTGGGGGATTTTCAAAATGTCCTGGGGGTTCTGGTCTTTTCAAGGAGCTACCTTTTCACTCTCTTAGGCTAAAACCTTGAAGCAAGATGCCAGGCTGTTTTCTCTTCCTTATTTCTAAGGTCAGTCTTAATTCCTGAAACAGTATGGCCTCCTACTCTCCTGCCAATGCCCAGTATTATGAATTACGAATCACGAATCACAAAATCCCATTGATCGTTGATTTCTCAAGAGGGCTCAGTAACCTCTCCATTCATCCTATCCCTGAGATTTTAGAAGTCTCTCTCCACTCAGTCTTCCCAAAGATGCCAAATTGGAGGCTCTTTCAGGGTCAGAGAAGTGAGATTCAGCTTGTTACTGGCTTTGGCATATGAATACACCATGGGAAGCTTGCGAGGCTGTCCCATGTGGGCAGGAAACTCTCAGTAGCTTGCTAGTTTCTCCCAGAGGGAGAAATAGGTTGTAAGACATAGCTTCTGGGAGCTTGCTTTTAAGTCTCTGGATGTTGGCTGTTGATGGGATTACACACACCTGGGCTCCTCTGCCAGTACCTTCATGTGTGATACTTGTCCGAACGTGTGGAGAGGGGCCTTGAGCATGGCTGTGGCTAGGTTCCGGTGGTCTTCGATGACGGGAGCTCTGCTTGGGGCGGGGAGGGAAGCTGGAGCCCATCCCCTCTGAGGGGCCCCGGGGAAGACAGCCAGGCATGCGAGCAAGAGACTCTGCCCAGTATTACAACCAATTTATACATCATTTATCATACATAAAGTTAACATTTTTCTCAGATGTATGTAAACATTGGCAGGAAAAGTGATAAAAGTTTATTTTGTTTATCTTGATAATGGCAAGGAGAGAGAAGAGTAAACATTTCATTTCTACTCTCACAAAAGAAAGATGCAGTCTTCCATGTTGGTACAGGTTAGAGTGCAGAAAAATAAAAGTTCATAAATTTGAAAATAGCAAAAGATATCTTCATAAGACCTTATTAAAAATAATACTCATCATAAGGAGTTCTTTCATTCCCACATATAAATTTCAGTCATTCATTAGTAATTCTTTTTTATATAATGTAGGAATACTGCTATTTATTTAGCCATTGATTAAACTGATTTAATTGGGCATGAACTCCACATTACTTTTTTATTCAGAATATTAATTGTATTTTATTATTTTATTCTTTCCTCCACTTTTTTGATTCACCGTGAGATACTGTTACAAAGCTTTCATGTTTGAGCTTCGGTCATACAATCATCAAACACCCATCCCTTCACCAGTGTACATTCTCCACCATCAAAATCCCCAATATCCCTCTCCCACCCCCATTTCAACCCTTCCCCTGCCTGTGTGGCAGACAATTTTCCCCAGACTCTCTCTCTACTTTGGTTACATTTGATATTTTGACACCAGTCCCACCACCACCCAAACCTGCCGAAAAGGCAATGCTAGACAATTTGTAGCGGATAGGGTGTTTGCCTTGCATGTGGCCGACCTGGGTTTGATTTTTCCATCCCTCTTGGAAAGCCCAGGAAGCTACCGAGAGTATCCCACCTGCACAACAGAGCCTGGCAAGCTCCCCGTGGCATACTCAATATGCCAAAAACAGTAACAACAAGTCTCACAATGGATACGTTACTGGTGCCCGCTCGAGCAAATTGATGAACAATGGGATGACAGTGCTAGAGACAGTGCTATCCTTGCTTGTTATGGGTAGAATATAATGTCCAGGAAATTCTGTGTTGTTCTCCTCTGGGAGTGTTAATTTATAATCTCTGGGTCTTGGCCATTGGTGATATTACATGGCACCAGGGGCAGTTTATGGGTGTGACTGTCAAGCTTCTGGGAAACTGGGGGCCTGGGGATAGGAGGCCCAGTCCTGATCCAAATGGGCTTATAGATCTCAGTCACAGGTTCCTGCATATCTGCATTTTTCTGCCAGTCCACTCTTGGGCGAGGTTCATCCCATCTTGGGTGAGGTTCATCCCCTCTTGGGTGAAGCTTATCCCCTCTTGAGTGAGGCTCATCTGAGCGACTGGAGAGTGGCCTTGGGCATGGCAGTGGTTGGGTTCTGGAGCTTTTCGGCTGCCAGGATTCTGCTTGAGGCAGGGAGGGAAACTCAACCCGGCCCCCTCCAAGGTTCCCCAGTGAAGACAGCCTGGCTCAGGGTCAGAACATTCTGTGGCTTTAGTTTATAGTCTGGGAGCTTTAGTTTATAGTCCCTGGGTCTTGGTCATTGATGAGATTACATGGCACAGGGGGCAGTTTTTGGGTGTGACTGCCAAGCTACTGGAAAACTGGGGACCTGGGGGAAGGAAGTCCAGTTCAGATCCAAGCAGGCCTAGAGATCTCAGTCACAGGTTCCCGCCTGCCTCCGTGCTACAGGCCCTAACTGTGTCTTTTTATCTCTTTTGAGATTTATGGGTCTCTGAAATAAGGCCAATAAATGAACTTATATATCTGAGTCTGAGGTGGTTTGTGGGTGTGTCTCCCACATACCTAACTTTTGGCCATTTAATTTCTTGGTAAACTTGGCCCCAAGTTGTTGGGATCTTGCCAAAGGCACAGCAGCAATTTTAGGGTATCTGGAAGCTGAAGGCACCATCAGGCTGTTGATGCACTCACCCCGCAGGTACAGATTAATCTGCTGGCAGCACCATAACCCCTCATTAGCAATTCTTAACAGTCTGTTTTATTCATTAGTTCTGTAATTTCAATATTATCATTTGACTTCATGACATAGCTGTATTTTAGAGTACTTGTTCAAGTCTGTTCCTGTGAATCCTCCTGAATATTAAGTATTATAGCAAGCAACATACATATATACGGGAAACAATACAAAATTACTGTAATAAAATTTACCATTAACTAATAATATTTAATCACTTATATGGCACACAACATCCCTAACTAATACCCAGAATTGTGCAAAACATATCAGGAATACCCATATTGATGTTTAATATATATAGAAGATTAATTCTTTCTTTTTGTAAAGCCATGAAATAGCTTTTCCTTTTGAAAAGCCAATTTACATACAAATTGTACATAATTTATATTTTTTCTTTCAATAAAGAAAAATTTATTATGTGGCCCCTTAGAAGTTATTCTATTCTATTTCATATTTATTTTTCTTTTACCTAATTAATTCTTTTCTTTTTCTTAGAATTTTAATTCTCAGTAAATATTATGCTGTATAATAAAATATTTAAATCTCATACAGTAACTATTAAACAATACTTAATTGCCCTTTAATCAAACTGCCCATTTCACAAAGATTTCAAACTCAGTATAAAACTTTTCATGAACACAAATAAAATTTTCTTGATCACAAAGAATCAAGAAATCATAGAGGCAGATTGTGAGGTAGGGAAATGGGAGGGAATCTTGGGACATTGGTGATGGGAAATGTACACTGGAGAAGGGACAGGTGTTGGAACATTATATAACTAAAACCAAATCATGAACAACTTTGTAGCTGTGTATCTCACTGTGATTCAATAAAAAAATGAGAAAAGAAAGAAAAAGCTTGGTCCATAAAGTTATTCTGATGAATGTAGCACTTTAGTTTTCTAGGTATATTACTCAAATTCAACTGTTGTTAAAGTTGATTACAGTCAAAAACCACATTTTTCTCTTTCACTTAATTAGAGAAATCAAAATTTGCTTTGCATTAAGTATATTATTGATATTAAAGTTGACTTAAACAATTCACTTTATCTGAATTGTTAGAGAAAGTATGATCATGTGAATTGCTTAAAATTGCCTCTTTCAAACCTTCTTTCAGCTTTGTTCTGTAAAATTATTTATTTTCTTTCTATTTAGTTTAAATATGTGTCCTTTAGGGCTGGAGCAACAGTGCAGTTGGTAAGACGCTTGCCTTGCACACAGCCAACCAGGTTTGACCCTGGAACCCCATATTCCCTCAGCACCCCCAGAGTCAGGAGTAAGCCTGGAGTATCATGCAATATGCGTCTCCCCCCAAAAAAAAAATTAAAATTTATGTCGTCTATCCTTCAGAAAAAATATTTTCTTTCTATTCCTCTCACATATTTTCTATTTGCATTCATTTTCTGTTCATTCTTTAAAATGTTGTTTTCCAACAAACACCAGAAGCCCAGGGAGATTTTCTAGTAGTTTGTATTTTAAGTGACTGTTTCTCATTAGTTTTCTTCAGTCTCTAACAGGCTTCACAGTCAGTCAAGATTTTCATACTCAAGGTCAGTTAGGCTTTATCTTGTGCAGCTATGAGAAAAGTAGCAAGAATATGCAATTGGGAGGAAAGAAATGAAGAACTTTTAGCTCAAAGCTCAAATATTTCTTTGCTGCCTCTCCTGTCTCATATATTTTTTCCCATTTTAGAAAGAATCCATTTGCCTTGAGACATAATGCAACCAACAAAACATTTTTATTTCCATGCTCCCTCTTAAACTAGCTGCCTCACATAATCTCTCACCTATTTACACATTCATCTTCAAAACTGGCTTATTAAACTATTAAATAAAACAAGAGATATTCAAAGTAATAACCTTTTTTTATGAATAGTATGTTGTACTTACACTCTTGATATCTAATACACCTCTCTGTAAACCATCCTGGGGTTATAGTGATCTTAGCAGACCAATAAACTTAACATAATAAGTGTGAGATATAGTCTATTAACAATTAGGCAGAGACCACGTGCAGTGGTAATACACAGACAGATTTACTCTAACTCTTAACAGTTTCAAATTGGCAAGATGCTGTCTCATTACTCACTGAGAACTTTAGAGAGAAGGTTAATTCACAACTGTATAACTGTATTCATTTGGCCTCACCAAGGAGTTGGTGGAGAAAAGGGTATATAAGTGGGGGCTTCAGCATGCCAATCCAGTGCCCTTTTTATACACAGAAGGGTTCCTGAAGTCATTTGTCATTTGCCTATCTGGACAGTGACATTTTCATGTATGGGATGAGTGTCTTCTAGCACTTCTGACAGTGAGGGCTTTCTGAGCCATTCTTTCTGACACGTAACTTATGAGTTGGCATCTTTATTTCACTTTTCTTGGTTGCTGTTATTGTCCTTGTTGCAACATCCTGGGTCTCATGGGAACAAGTACACTTGGTTATGGGGCTCACACACTTGTGGCATCCATGACCATAAGAGCGATGCTGGGAATCACACTCAGACTTGGAGGTCTGGGAAGAAGTGAATCCAACTCTCAGTCTCATTCCAGCAAGGCACAGGGGCTCTACCTCTAAACCATACCCTTGGTCCCATTATTTTTCGTTTGTTATTTGTTCTTTTGCCACACCCAGAAATGCTCAGGGATTACTCCTGACTCTGCACTCAGGAATTATTCCTAGGGATGCTCAGGGGACCATATGGGAACCTGAGTCAGCCACATGCAAGACAAGAGACAGAGTGGTACTATCTCTCGAGTTCTATTTTTATTTATTTACTTTTCATAAGGTTGTTCACATTAATCGATTACATTCAATATTTTAACACCAATCCCACCACCACTACACCTTCCCACCACCATTCAAGTCTGCCTGCTGGGGCAGATGCTAGATAATTTTTTTTCTATTGCTTATCGTGAATATCATGAGAGGTCACACGGCTGCAAAAGTGGCCATGCACTTCTGAAACTCTAAAATTGTAAATGATTGGGGTCCAAAGACATCTTTATAGGGAGCTAATTCATTTTTAGATTCATCTGTGAGTCTCTGGATCAAGGCCATTAGTGTGCCGAGATGGTGCCCAGAGGCAGTTCGTGGGTGTGACAGGCAGGACCCCACGCAGGCAGGGAGATGAGAAGGGACGGCCCGTCTCTGCTGCTGCCATGTGGTCTAGAGTCTAATCCCTGATCCTGCATACCTGGGTTTTTCTAATAGAAGCATGTAGTCACCAGTTCATATGGAGAGATCTCTGGCGAGCTGCTGTCTTCCAGGTTTCACTGCTGAGTCTCGTCCAGTCCTATTTTTTAATTTGTGTTTATGCTGAGCTCTGCCACTCTTGAGAAAAACAATGAGCAGGACCCATATTTGTTGTTTTTCTTCTTGAAAAAACATTTGTAACTGATTTACCATTTACTTAAAAAAAAAAAAACAAGATTAGACCTGTAAAAAATAACTTAGGAAGATCAATGAAAAGCAGCTTTGGAAAAAAATGTTTTCTGTTTGGTAGTGGACTGAGGCAGCTGAATGTTCAGTAACATCCTCATGAACATTTGTTTATCTTCAAAGTGTTTTCATATGTACAGTAAAGTTACACTTTATTTTACATAATGTTTTTTTAAAAAATTTTGTAAGTGCTATAAGACGAAAGGGAATTTTTTAAGTAGAAATTATTAGCACAAGGTTCATGTTTACATATGAAAATAGCGCAAAATATTACCTAGTTAATTTTGCTAGTAAATTTGGGGTACTCAAGTTTCCTCCATTGCTGTAAGTCGGTCGTGTGGCCCTACGCACTGTAAGACCACTCCAGCCCCAAGTCATAACGCTTGTCTGTTGTAAGGTGCCCACCTTTGGCCATGATCTTTCAGTCTAGCTCTATTAGCCTATCTCTGTTCATTGGTTTTAAAAATATCCATCTACCATTTCTCCGAGCCCGCACCCCCAGAATGACTGACGAAGAGGATGCAGCTGCTTGGGACACCGGCAGCCCACCAGCAACCTGCAGACTTGAGAGTTTCCGCCAGGTCCCCCGAGCGGGGGCCTGGCGTTTCTCTTTTTTTTTTCTTTAATCTATCTCTCTTCCCCTCAACCTCTGGGCACAGCACAGCATCTACCCCACTTCTGAGCACAAAATGGAGAGACGCACCCAAGTGCGCGGCGCGGCTGGCGGGGGGATCGAGGGCGGGGAAGTACCGGTCTCCGCCCACATCGGACACTTAAAGAGAGTGCAGCCACGTGGGCTTTCCCATTTCTCCGCGCCCGCACCCCCAGAATGACTGACGAAGAGGATGGAGCTGCTTGGGACACCGGCAGCCCACCAGCAACCTGCAGTATGTGACTTGAGAGTTTCCGCCAGGTCCCCCGTGCGGAAATCTCTCTCTCTCTCCTTCAACTTTTTCCCTGGACTTTAGACAGAAACCCAGAACCGCGCAGCCGCGGCAGCGGCCGCGCGACCTAATGTCATCTTAGTATCAGCAGTATGTAATGGTTCCTTCTTAATGGGTCGGACTTTTGTGGGTGATCCTAACAAGAATAGTAAGTATTTTGTTGAAATATTGAAGGCAATCAAAATGGTAGCCATCTCTCTAGACTGAACTAAGCTATATCCCCACGCCGGCTGAGAAGAAATATCCTTCTTTCTCGGGAAGAAACGTGGCGTGGTGTCAAACATAGTGTGATGTCCATTAAGCAAACAGACCAGGTGGCGTGGGAATGGGAAATAAGGGGAAAAATTAGGTACATGGACCAGCGGGACACTGGTGGTATCTCGAGCCGGAGCCGATATCAGCGCAAGAGCTTTGGTTCCAGAAACTGCTTCCAGACACTCTACTAGACTATCAACTAAGCCAGAGCCCCACGCTTGCTGATGACGGGAAATAACCATCCTCTTCGGTTTTTTTCCCTTTGTCAGACAGCGTGGCGATTACTAAACAGGCGTGAACTCGGTGGCGCGGGGCAAGGGGGAAAAAGAAAAGTTATGTAACAAACAGCAGGACTTAATATCTCTATATGCTTAGTAATGGAGAATTATCAAATGCCTCATTGACAATAGGACTGTCTTTTTCTTTTTTGGGGGAAACCCCAGCAACGGTAGTGAGTTGTGTGTTGAAACATGGAATGTAATCGAGATAAGCGCAAATGAAGTGAAACTTATCACGTACAAGGGTGGGGACTAGGGAGGTGGGAGGGGGCGGCAGATATACTGGGGGGGTTGGGGATGGAAGATGGGCACTGGTGAAGGGAGGGGTGTTTGAATATTGTATAACTGACATAATCTTGAGAACTTTGTAACCCTCCACTTGGTGATTCAATAAAATAAATAAATAAATAAATAAAAATATATCCATCTAGTATTTTATATCCAATACTCTGAGTTAATAATAACCAATTATACTTTCACATTTTATATTACATAGAAATTGAAAATCATTCATTTTAACTAAGCAATGGAAAATTCTTGGAAATAGGAGTATCATGCAAAAATTAAGATGTTAATTGTGCTAGGTAATATTTAAACTACACTTTTACATGCATCATAAATTAAGTATTAAGTAATTAAGAAATTGTACTCAAGGACTCACAAATGAGCCTCAGAAGACAGCAGCACACCACAGAGATGTCTCTGAACCATGATTAGTTAAAGTTTTAGATATCCAGGAGTATCCTATATTATTCATAACAAGCAATAAAAAATAAATCAGCATCTTCCTGTGGGCCAGGCTTGAGTGGTGGTGAGAAAATTCAAAATAATGGTGGAGGGAAGGTATAATGGTGATGGGATTGGTGTTGGAATATTGAATGTAATCAAATACCGTGAATTTTATGAAAATAAAATTTTAAAAAATTAAATAAAATTTTAAAAAATAGTGCTCAAATAATCTTGAGGTCATGATATATATATACATATTCATATATATATATATGAATATATATATATATATATATATATATATAGTTTGGGGGCCACACCAGCAGTGTTCAGGACTTTCTCCTAGCTCTGCACTCAGGAATTACTCGTAGCGGTGGTCAGAGATACCAGAGATTGAACCTGGTTCAACTGCATTCAAGGCAAACACCCTACCCACTGTGCTATCACTCCAGCCTCAAGTCATAATTATTATTAAGTATAGAAATGATCCAAAATTCATATTTTTTATCATGTGCAATGGTTGGAAATAAATAAATGTCAATGCGGGAACAAAGACATGTAATTTGGGAATTGGAGAATTAAGAAATTGAATTAAAATATATCGGTAAGATACGAATGTCTTCCAACAGTGTTGTCTTGGACCAGAGAAATAGCTGAGCACATGCTTTGAATGCAGGAGGCCCAAGTTGGATCTATGGCACTGGAAGTGATGCACAGAACTGGAAAAGGCTCCTGAGCAGTGAGGGATGTGCAAAAAAAAAAAAAAAAGAGTCATCTCATGTTAGATATATAGCATTTTTTTCTTCTTACATAGATGAATATGTATAGTCATATACCTGATATCTGAATTCTATAGTGGACTCTATAATATCACATTTTATTTTGGTTTTTGCTTAATGGCATTGTCCTTTCTGTTCTTGGTAGATTGCAGAACATTCTATGCATTGAGTATAAATGGTGGCAGAAGCAGAAATTTTTCCAGTTGTACTTCCCTGTCTGAGGAAGAAGATAAATACATGGAAAAAAATTTTCCCCTTTAATTGCAAACATACACCTGAGGACTCTTTCAAGCCTCAAAATACACTTCATCCTTGAGCTCTAGGTGCTTGTTTCCAGACCCCACGTGCGATGCCACGTGATCCTCAGCACCAAAGACATTTGGGACTCCATCATTCTGTTGTCAGAACGGTGTTTAGCACCACCCCTGGCCTCAGTGGTGCACCCACCCCAACACATGACATCAAGTGCCTCCGAATATTGTCCGGTGGATCCCACAGAGAGAAGTGCCCCCGGCTGGTAATAAGGAGTCATATCAATGGTGGCTGAATCTGAGGCTTTAGTTTGGGGGGGAGGGTATTTTTTCTTTGTAGTTTTAATTTTTAATATTTTTCTCTCTATTACTATACTGTGGCAACAATAGAGCTTTGTCTTATATCTCATATTTCAGTTATGAGTACGGAGTTTGTACTCTGTCAGGTAGAGAGAGATCACTAGTTAACCCACACCTCCTAGGTCCTTTCAGTCTAATCTCTACAAAATCAGTGCTCTTACATGGTGGTTCCTGCTATTATTTCTTAGATATGGAGAGAGAAATCAAGCCAGGGTTGGTTTAGAAGTTGTACCCTTTGTTATATGTATTTTGACTAACCAATTTCATTTCACTATCAAGTCTCTTTTATTTCACCTAATATCTTTACTTGGTTGCGATTATTTTCAAGGTTAAACACAATGACAGAATACTCTTTGCTAGTTAAATGAGGCTACAATCTCACATCTGATGCTGTCATTCAGCATTCAATGGTAAATCAATTCAAATCATGCATGGTGACTGGGGGTTTCCTTATAAAGCTACTTATGAAGTAGCCTGTGGCTGAGTGTCTAGATGAGGAATTTTGACATCCGTTGCAATAAGGATGAAAGTTATATCACTGATGCATGAAAAAAATTTTGAATTACAGCATAAAGCTCCTTAGGGATGAGTCTATTTATACATTTAAAATACCGTTGTACTTGTATATTTTTTAAATACATATATTTACTCATGATATTTCAAATTGTGTCTGATGTTTTTAGGTCCTAAATAAAAAGTTTATCGATACTCAGCAAAATTCAAAGACTATCTTATACCTTATGGTCATAATTATCTAATGCTCCTTCTTTGCCCTTAGTTTTCCCATTTCAACCTTACCATAGGAGGAGGTATTGCCATGATTGAAGGTAATGGGACCTCCAAGGAAAACAGACTGCCTGGTATCATGACACTTGATTATGCTGCAGTTCATTCTGAGAACTTGTCCATACTAGGAATCAATGTCAAGCTTCTTTCTTGCTTCACATTTTTTTGTAGTTTGTACAGTAAAATATTTCAGAGCTGCAGATTAATACTATCCACAGAGTATAAAATATACCCAACAGCAAAGTATTATCTGAAGAATATTTTAGCTCCCACTCCTCCAATGTTTATTAGCTTCACAAAGCAACATTTTAAAAGTAAATTTTAAGTGGAGCAGCACTACAGCAGATAGGGCATTTCCCTCAAATGTAGCTAATCCATGTTCAATCCCTGGCACCCCATTTGGTCTCCAGAAAATGCCTTGGATGTTCCCTGAGCATAGAATCAGGAGAAATCCCTGAGTACCATTAGGTGTGGCTCAAAAATCCAAAAATTAAATAAAATAAAAGTAAAGTTGAGAGAGAGAGAAAGGAAGAAAAAAGGAGAGGAGGAAGAGATAGGGAGAGAGAGAGAGGGCATGCTCAAGAGCAGGAGAGAGAAGAAAAGCACCAGCCATAGAGGCAGGCAGGGGATAGGGGTGGGGTGTAATGGGGAATCTAGAGACACTGGTACTGGGAAATGTACACTGGAGGAGGGATGGGTGTTAGAATACTGTATGACTGAAATCTAATCATGAACAGTTTTGTAAGGGACTAGCTAACAGTGATTCAATAAAAAGTTAGAAGAAAAGAAGGAAGGTTTATTTGAAGGGTAAGTTTAAGGACAAACAAAATACGAATGTCTTTGAGAATTGTTATCACCTATTTTATGTTTCATGTACATTTGTATCTTGTCGTCCCATCGTTCATCGATTTGCTTGAGCAGGCATCAGTAACATCTCCATTGTTAGACTTGTTATTACTGTTATGTTGTCTGTTTATATTTATAAGCATAAGAACATACCGTGATAAAAAAAATCTTTCATGAATTGCTTCTTCGTCATTTTCACTATTGTGAAAAGTCCTTATACTCTCTCCTTACCTTTCATTTGAATTAAATTTTCTTCTTAGATCTAGGCAATTCTTAATGCATGCCAGATAAGCAAATTTTTTAATTTCTTGACCTGGGAATCACAGCTTATTCACAACTTGTGTAGAGGGAATGGAGCAGTAGGGGTGAGAGTTGAAAAAATTAAGGGCAGACTGAGGTCAGTTTAGAAAGGGTTTGAAATATCTTCTCTGTATTCTGAGAAAAAATTAGTATCTATTTGGCAGATTTGAGTGATGGATTAAACGTGTGATGGACAATGGGGTTAATTTAAACTTCTAAATTTAAGAACAGGTTAAATGTTCAAAAATGTAGAATTTTCCTCTACTATCTACATAGACTGCTCTTTTTGAGACATGAGTAGATTATAAGATAAACTGATCAAGAGTAATGGAAAATGGGGTTGAATTTGTTGGCTAAGTAAAAGAAGATTGATTAGAAAAGAGTGTATCATCTTCATCTTTCTTGCTTTGTTTTGTTTTGTTTTGCTTTGGGGCCACATGGAGCAGTGATCAGGGCTTCCACCTGGCTCTGCACCCAAGAATTACTGCTGCTGGTGTTGGAAAACGGTCTAGGATGCTAGGGATTGACCTGGAGTCAGCACGTGCAAAGTAAACACCCTGCCCACTGTAATATTATCCAGCCCAACACCTTCATCTGTCATTGAATTCAGGAAACAGAAATGGGTTTGTATGAAGGAAATCTTAATGTTAATATGTTATTATTGCATTATTAATATAATTCATATATTATTGACTCAATTTAATATAATCAATAATAATGTGATTTATAAAATCAGTAATAGAAATCTTATTAGGTAGCTATGAGACAACGTCAAGAAAAGATGGTTACCACTTTACAAAATGCATCAGAGAATTCACTGGACATTGTATTACATTATTGTATTAACTTTTTAATGAGAAAATGTTTTAAAGTGTAAATTAAATCAGAAGGCAAGTATGTGTGTAATTTAACATGTCAATATTTAATCTTTTAGAAAGTCCTAAGATATTTTTTCATGTTTTCTTTTGTATTTTTATTGATTTGTTAAAATTGTATTACCCTTACAATACAGTTAAACTATTACTTTTATTGTGTAATTTGTTTTATATGTTTCCCTTATACTATTTCTTATGATTTTTTTTTCTTAAACCTGTTAAGAATTGGGGGTGTAGTGCCACCAGCAGGTCAACCTGTACCTGAGGGATGAGTCCATCAGCAGCCTCATGGTTCCTTCGGGCTTCCTGATACCCAAAAATTGCCACTGAGCCTCTGGTCAGACACCAATAACTCAAGACCAAGTTTCCTGATAAATTAAACTGCCAAAAGGTAGGTATGTGGGAGCCATGCCCACAAACCACCTCCAGCTGAGCTATACATGCTCATTTGTCGGCCTTGCTTCAGTGACCCATAAATACATCTTGAAAGAGATCAAAAGCTGCAGTTAATCTCGGACCTGAGCAAAGCTGAACAGACCAGGGTAAATCAGAGTGGGGCACGTCAGCCTGGTGCCCAGCAAACAGGGCCCAGCAAACAGGGCCCCTGGCAGTTGCTTGCTTCTACAATCCAAAATCACTACCATGACCCCAGCCAGACTCCACTGTCTCCGGACAGACCTCAACAAGATATTAACCTGTTGAAAATTCAGATATGCATGTTTTTGAAGATTCAGATTCGGATATACTGAATTTGGACATACAGAATGCCCTGAACAACAACAACAAAAAAAAAAAAGTTAAGAATTATGCATCAGGGGATGGAGCAATAGCAGAGCAGGTAGGACATTTGCCTTGCTCCCAGCTGACCTGGGTTCAATTCCCAGCATCCCATATGGTCCTCTGAGCACCGCCAAGGGTAATTCCTGCGTGCAGAGCCAGGAGTAACCCCTGAGCATCGCTGGGTGTGATCCAAAAAAGAAAAAAAAAAGAATTATGCGTCATTCCTCACAGAAGTTGGGAGATTACTTTTTCTATTAAATAGTACTTTTAGAATTTCTCTGTTATCATGATTAGGCAGTTAGATAAAATCAGAGGATTCAACTTAGTTGTTTCAAAGAATTGTCTTTTTTCTCTTTTGTGAATGAACATAGAGTCAGTATATATTTCATGGTTTTCAGAATAACTTATACAGAAAGATCATTCTACAAACCCATTATTGATAAGAATTTCCTTCATTTTTGTTTTATTTTAGCTCAATTATGAAAATATGAAGAGCAGGCATAGTATGTGCCTCCCAGATAAAGTATTAAATAAGTCATCTAGATCCCATCCTGCTCTTTGTCAGGGGGCCACACCTGGCTGTGCTCAGCACTTACTCCGTATGCTGACTTGAACCCAAGTCAGTCATGTGCAAGGATCACTATAGCCCCACCACATGTTCGAATTTTGGTTTTGTTTGTTTTTGTTTTCGGGTGTTGGGGTTTGAATTTAGGGCCTCTCCTATGCAAACCAAGCACTATACCTCTAGCTGCATAATCGACAGTGTTGGATTTTTAAAAAAATTAAGGGAGATAAAAAAAATCAACTGTTACATTAACTCATTTAAAAATACATATTTTAAATGTATTTAGAGTTGTGCAACTGTCATTGCAGTCAGTTTTAGAACATTTTTGTCACCCATCAGAGAAACCCTGCAGCTCTTACCTATCTCCCCCAATCCAAGACAACCACCAATATAAGTTCTGTCTCTGTAGATTTGCCTATTCTAGACATTTCCTGTGAGTAATATAACATGTGGTCCTTTGTGAGTCGTTTCTCTCACTTAATGTAATGTTTTCCGATTCATAGCGCATATCAGTACTTCATTTGTTCTAATTGTAAAATAATACCCCATTGTGCGGCCAAAGCACTTATCCATTCATTTGTTAATGAACCATTTGCTTTTTCCTACTTTTTGCATAGTATATAACATGCTGCTAGGAATACTCACTTACAAGCCATTGTGTGGACATGTTTTTGTTTCCCTGCCATTGGATTTTATCCTCTGAGTTAATTGGACTGATATCACCATCTCTTGGACTTTACCCATGCTGTCCTTTTTGTCTTTCTTTTTCTCTTCCTCTTACCTAATCTTAGGTGTATTTGGACTTGGCACACAATCTCTCCTTCTCTGATTTCTCTTATTAATGGTCTCTCTTTATAACTTGTCATCTAGTCCATACAGAACAATGTAGCTCTTCACTTTGTGTTTTTTTAATGGAAGCTAGCTTGTCTTTCAAAGAAGTATACAATTATTTAAGGGGAAATAATATTTGATATGCACAGCATCTGTCCCTGATTAAATAAAAATATTTTAGTTTGACTATTGTTAAAATAAAATTAAGTACTGTATGTCATGCCAAGTTACTTTTTGGAGATACTTTATTTTTAAAATAATGTTTTTGTTCTGCATGTATTTCTGGCAATTAAATATAATATCAAAAGTATCTAATCTAATAGAGGGGAGTTGTTAAATCAGATACTCATATTTTTCCTCACTATAAAATACTTAAATTGCCTTCCTTAAGCAGCCAGATTGGGATATACATATTTACAGCACTTTGCCAACCATAAAGCTCTAGGGATAGCTTTTTGGTATACCATATCACTTAGCCTTAATCTATTGATCAGTGTACTTAGAGTTAAAGCAGTCTTTTATAAACAGTAACTGGGAAGGAATCAACTTGGGAACTCTGACTTAACAATAAAGTAGCATGTTTCCAGTGTCTTTAGCCCACCTCTGATGGTCATGTAACCTATTACTCAATTGAGGTGCCAGTGGTCAAGAAATCCTTGATGGTCTGGCTTGTCTAGGAACATTATATTTCCACAACTATTTTCTTGGACGTTTTCTCTACATAGAAAAAAGGGTACTACCTATTTTCTGGTTCAAAGGCTTTCCAATATGTTTTATGGGGTTGTTACAGTGAGATATACTTGATATATAACATCACTGGACTGGAGCGATAGCACAGCGGGTAGGGTGTTTGCCTTGCATGCAACCGACCCAGGTTTGATTCCTCCGTCCCTCTCAGAGAGCCCAGCAAGCTACGGAGAGCATCTCACCCGCATGGCAGGGCCTGGCAAGCTCCTCATGGCATATTTGATATGCCAAAAACAGTAACAAGTCTCGCAATGGAAACGTTACTGATGTCTTCTCGAGCAAATCGATGAGCAATGGGATGACAGTGATACAATGATATAACATTACATTATTTTCAGATATGCAAAAATAACAATTCTCTATTTGCATTTATTGCAACATGATCACCACAATAAATCTTATTAAGATCCATCACCATAAATAACTGCAGTTATGTTTTTTGTTTGTTTGCTGTCTTGTTATTGCTATTTGGAGGCCATATCTGGCAGAGACTCTCTTGCCCACACACCTGGCTGTCTTCCCCGGGGCCCCTTGAAGAGGATGGTCTTCAGCTTCCCTCTCTGCCTCGAGCAGAGCTCCCATGGCCGAAAACTTCTAGAGCCTTAGTCACAGCCATGCTCAAGGACACTCTCCACAGATTTGGATGAGCCTCATGCATGAAGGCAGAGGAACCCAGGTGTGAGGGACCTGGGGCTGAGACCTCCAAGCCTTTCTTCGGGACTGGGCTTCTTCCTCCCAGATTCCCCATTTTCCAGTAACTAGGCAGTCACACCCAGGGACTGCCCCCCGGTGCCGTATAATCCCACCAACGGCCAACATCCAGAGACTATAAAACCAAGCTCCCAGAAGCGCGTGGCTGCAAGACATCTTATAGCCTATGATGTAAGGCTATGATTCTCCCCAGGGAGAATCTGGCAAGCTTATGAGAGTTTCCTGCCCACATGGGAGAGCTTTGCAAACTCCCCATGGTGTATTCATATGCCAAAACCAGTAACAATGATGGGTCTCATTCCCCTGATCCTGAAAGAGCCTCCAGTGTGGCATCGTTGGGAAGGACGAGTAAAGAGAGGCTTCTAAAATCTCAGGGCTTGAACAAATGGAGACGTAACTGAGACTGCTTGAGAAATTCGATGATTAACGGGATGATGATGATGATGATGATTATGATGATGATGCTGATGCTGATGCTGATGATCTGGCAATACTCAGGGCATGCTCATGGCTCAGAACTCAAGAATAACTACTGGCAGCTCTCGGGGGACTATTGGGGTGCCAGGTATAGAACACCGTTAATTGCGTGCAAAGCAAACATCCTACATGCTATATCATCACTCTGACCCTGCAGTATTTTCTTGTGATGAGAAGTTTTAGATGTACTCTTTAAGCAACTTTTAGATATAGAGTTAACTATAGTTATGACACTATAATTACATTGACATTTATTTTGTAAATGAAAAATTTGCACCTTTTCAACACATATAGTCATATTACTCATCACCCACTACCTGCCTTTAGCAAACAATTTATTGTCTCTATCCATGACTTGCTTTTTCACTTTTGCTTTTTAAAATTTTGTGTATCAATGAGACCATACTTCATTTTTCTTTCTGTCTCACTTATTTCTCTAAGCAGAGAACATCTTTGACCATTAGACCTATTGCCCATCTATGTTGTTGTAGATGGCAAGATGTATTCTTTAGGACTGAATAATATTCTGTTGTATTAAGAAAACCATACATTCCTTATTCATTAATCCACAGACAGATTCACGTAGCGTTCATTATTTATATACTTACGCAAATAAAGTTACATGTTTATGTAAACAGTGCTGCAGAGAGCCTGGGGTTGTATTTCATTTTTACAAGTTAATGTTTTCATTTCCTTTAGATTCAACTCATAACTGAAACTTATGAATTATATCATAGTTCTATTTTAAAATTTATGAGAAATGACATTTCCTCATAATGCTTTTTATAATGGCAACACCAATTTACTTTCCACAAACCTTGTACAGAAGCGTTTCTCTTTCTCTGCAGCCCTACCAACTCTTCTTATTTCTTGTCTTTTTGATATCTCATTGTAAGTTTTTGATTTACATCTCCCTCATAATTGATAGTACTGAGCATCATATCATGTGTCTATTTATTGGCCATTTGTACAAAATCTTTGAGAGAAAAAATACCTATTCAGATCTCCTGATTATTTTGCAGTCAAATTTTTGAGTTGTATGAGTTGGATAGTAATCCCTTAGGATTCAAAGATTTTCATTTTATTGATGGTTTATTGTGTTTTGAGAAGATTCTTTGTAAAATAT